>NC_090376.1:2610446-2795065 GCF_036365525.1 Heterodontus francisci | reverse complement strand
TACTGTGGGGCTGAGGGGGGAAACACTGCAAGTGGGTATTGTGGGAGGAAGGGGGAAACGATGCAAGTATGTACTGTGGGGGAGAAGGGGGAAACTCTGCAAGTGGGTACTGTGGGGGGGGGAGGGGGGAAACTCTGCAGGTGGGTACTGTGGGGGGGGAGGGGAATCTCTGCAAGTGGGTACTGTGGGAGAGGAAGGGGGAAACTCTGCAAGTGGGTACTGTGGGGAGAGGAAGGGGGAAACACTGCAAGTGGGTACTGTGGGGGGGAATGGGGAAACTGTGAAAGTGGGTAATGTGGGGGGGGGCGAACGGGGAGACTGTGCAATTGGGTACTGTGTGGGGGGAGGGGGAAATTCTGCAAGTGGGACTCTGGGGGGTGGGGAAGGGGGAAACTCTGCAAGTGGGTACTGTGGGGGGAATGGGGCAACACTGCAAGTGGGTATTGTGGGAGGAAGGGAAACTCTGCAAGTGGGTACTGTGGGGGGAGGAAGGGGGAAACTGTGCAAGTGGGTACTGTGGGGGAGCAAGGGGGAATCTCTGCAAGTGGGTACTGTGGGGGGGAGGAAGGGGGAGAAACTGTGCAAGTGGGTACTGTGGGGGGAGACAAGGGGGAAACTGTGCAAGTGGGTACTGTGGGGGGAAGGGGGAAGCTCTGCAAGTGGGTACTGTGGGGGGAGGAAAGGGAAACTCTGCAAGTGGGTACTGTGGGGGGAGGAAGGGGGAAACTCTGCAAGTGGATACCGTGGGGGGGAATGGGGAAACTCTACAAGTGGGTTCTGTGGGGGAAGAAGGGAAACTCTGCAAGTGGGTACTGTGGGGGGAGGAAGGGGGAAACTCTGCAAGTGGGTACTGTGGGGGGGAATGGGGAAACTGTGGCAAGTGGGTACTGTAGGGGGGGGGGATCTGTGCAAGTGGGTACTGTGTGGGGGGAGGGGGAAATTCTGCAAGTGGGTACTGTGGGGTTGGGGGGGGAATGGGGAAATTCTGCAAGTGGGTACTGTGGAGGGAAGGGGGAAACTCTGGCAAGTGGGTATTGTGGGGGGAAGGGGAAACTCTGCAAGTGGGTACGGTGGGGGGGAAGGGGAAACTCTGCAAGTGGGTACTGTGAGGGGTGGGGGAGGGGGAATCTCTGCAAGTGTGGTACTGTGGGAGAGGAAGGGGGAAACTCTGCAAGTGGGTATTGTGGGAGGAAGGGGGAAACTATGCAAGTATGTGCTGTGGGGAGGAAGGCGGAAACTATGCAGTATGTACTGTGGGGGGGAGGAGGAAACTCTGCAAGTGGGTACTGTGGGGGGGATGGGGGGAAACTCTGCAAGTGGGTACTGTGGGAGGGGAACGGGGAAACTCTGCAAGTGGGTACTGTGGGGGGGAATGGGGAAACTGTGAAAGTGGGTACTGTGGGGGGGGGGGACGGGGAGACTGTGCAATTGGGTAACTGTGTGGGGGGAGGGGGAATTCTGCAAGTGGGTACTCTGGGGGGTGGGGAAGGGGAAATTCTGCAAGTGGGTACTGTCGGGGGGGGGAGGGGGAAACTCTGCAGGTGGGTACTGTGGGGGGGGAGGGGGGAATCTCTGCATGTGGGTACTGTGGGGGGGAAGGTTGAAACACTGCAAGTGGGTATTGTGGAGGAAGGGGTGAAACTATGCAAGTATGTACTGTGGGGAGGAAGGGGGAAACTCTGCAAGTGGTATTGTGGGAGGAAGGGGGAAACTATGCAAGTATGTACTGTGGGGGAGAAGGGGGAAACTCTGCAAGTGGGTACTGTGGGGGGGGGGGGGGAAACTCTGCAGGTGGGTACTGTGGGGGGGGGAGGGGGAATCTCTGCAAGTGGGGACTGTGGGGAGAGGAAGGGGGAAACACTGCAAGTGGGTATTGTGGGAGGAAGGGGGAAACTATGCAAGTATGTACTGTGGGGAGGAAGGGGGAAACTCTGCAAAGTGGGTACTGTGGGAGAGGAAGGGGGAAACTCTGCAAGTGGGTACTGTGGGGGGGAAGGGGGAAACACTGCAAGTGGGTATTGTGGGAGGAAGGGGGAAACTATGCAAGTATGTACTGTGGGGGGGATGGGGGAAACTCTGCAAGTGGGTACTGTGGTGGGGGGGAATGGGGAATCTCTGCAAGTGGGTACTGTGGGGGAGGGGAACGGGAACTCTGCAAGTGGGTACTGTGGGGGGAATGGGGAAACTGTGAAAGTGGGTACTGTGGGCGGGGGGGGAGACTGTGCAATTGGGTACTGTGTGGGGGGAGGGGGAAATTCTGCCAAGTGGGTACTCTGGGGGGTGGGGAAGGGGGAAATTCTGCAAGTGGGTACTGTCGGGGGGGGGGAACTCTGCAGGTGGGTACTGTGGGGGGGGGAGGGGGAATCTCTGCATGTGGGTACTGTGGGGAGAGGAAGGGGGAAACTCTGCAAGTGGGTACTGTGGGGGGGGAAGGGGGAAACACTGCAAGTGGGTATTGTGGGAGGAAGGGGGAAACTCTGCAAGTATGTACTGTGGGGAGGAAGGGGAAACTCTGCAAGTGGGTACTGTGGGGTGCGAACGGGGAGAACTCTGCAAGTGGGTACTGTGGGGGAAAAGGGGGAAACTCTGCAGGTGGGTACTGTGGGTGGAAGGGGGAATCTCTGCAAGTGGGTACTGTGGGGGGGGAATGGGAAATCTCTGCAAGTGGGTACTGTGGGGAGAGGAAGGGGGAAACTCTGCAAGTAGATACAGTGGGGGGGGAAGGGGGAAACTCTGCAAGTGGGTACTGTGGAGGGGATGGGGGAAACTCTGCAAGTGGTACTGTGGGGGGGGAATGGGGAATCTCTGCAAGTGGGTACTGTGGGAGGGGAACGGGGAAACTCTGCAAGTGGGTACTGTGGGGGGGAATGGGGAAACTGTGAAAGTGGGTACTGTGGGGGGGGGGGGGGAACGGGGAGACTGTGCAATTGGGTACTGTGTGGGGGAGGGGGAAATTCTGCAAGTGGGTACTGTGGGGAGAGGAAGGGGGGAAACTCTGCAAGTAGATACAGTGGGGGGGGAAGGGGGAAACTCTGCAAGTGGGTACTGTGGAGGGGATGGGGGAAACTCTGCAAGTGGGTACTGTGGGGGGGGAATGGGGAATCTCTGCAAGTGGGTACTGTGGGGAGGGGAACGGGGAAGGAGCTCTGCAAGTGGGTACTGTGGGGGGGAATGGGGAAACTGTGAAAGTGGGTACTGTGGGGGGGGGGGAACGGGGAGACTGTGCAATTGGGTACTGTGTGGGGGGAGGGGGAAATCTGCAAGTGGGTACTCTGGGGGGTGGGGAAGGGGGAAATTCTGCAAGTGGGTACTGTCGGGGGGGGGGAGGGGGAAACTCTGCAGGTGGGTACTGTGGGGGGGGGAGGGGGAAATCTCTGCATGTGGGTACTGTGGGGAGAGGAAGGGGGAAACTCTGCAAGTGGGTACTGTGTGGGGGGGAAGGGGGAAACACTGCAAGTGGGTATTGTGGGAGGAAGGGGGAAACTCTGCAAGTATGTACTGTGGGGAGAAGGGGGAAACTATGCAAGTATGTACTGTGGGGGGGGAGGAGGAAACTCTGCAAGTGGGGTACTGTGGGGGGGATGGGGGAAACTCTGCAAGTGGGTACTGTGGGGGGGAATGGGGAAACTGTGCAAGTGGGTACTGTAGGGGGGGGGGATCTGTGCAAGTGGGTACTGTGTGGGGGGAGGGGGAAATTCTGCAAGTGGGTACTGTGGGGTTGGGGGGGAATGGGGAAATTCTGCAAGTGGGTACTGTGGAGGGAAGGGGGAAACTCTGCAAGTGGGTATTGTGGGGGGAAGGGGGAAACTCTGCAAGTGGGTACGGTGGGGGGGAAGGGGGAACTCTGCAAGTGGGTACTGTGAGGGGTGGGGAGGGGGAATCTCTGCAAGTGGGTACTGTGGGGAGAGGAAGGGGGAAACTCTGCAAGTGGGTACTGTGGGGCTGAGGGGGAAACACTGCAAGTGGGTATTGTGGGAGGAAGGGGGAAACTATGCAAGTATGTGCTGTGGGGGAGGAAGCGGAAACTATGCAAGTATGTACTGTGGGGGGGAGGAGGAAACTCTGCAAGTGGGTACTGTGGGGGGGATGGGGAAACTCTGCAAGTGGGTACTGTGGGGAGGGGAACGGGGAAACTCTGCAAGTGGGTACTGTGGGGGGGAATGGGGAAACTGTGAAAGTGGGGTACTGTGGGGGGGGGGGGGGGAGACTGTGCAATTGGGTACTGTGTGGGGGGAGGGGGAAATTCTGCAAGTGGGTACTCTGGGGGGGGGGAAGGGGGAAATTCTGCAAGTGGGTACTGTCGGGGGGGGAGGGGGAAACTCTGCAGGTGGGTACTGTGGGGGGGGGAGGGGGAATCACTGCATGTGGGTACTGTGGGGGGGAAGGTTGAAACACTGCAAGTGGGTATTGTGGGAGGAAGGGGGAAACTATGCAAGTATGTACTGTGGGGAGGAAGGGGAAACTCTGCAAGTGGGTACTGTGGGGAGAGGAAGGGGGAAACTCTGCAAGTGGGTATTGTGGGAGGAAGGGGGAAACTATGCAAGTATGTACTGTGGGGGAGAAGGGGGAAACTCTGCAAGTGGGTACTGTGGGGGGGGAGGGGGAAACTCTGCAGGTGGGTACTGTGGGGGGGGGAGGGGGAATCTCTGCAAGTGGGTACTGTGGGGAGAGGAAGGGGGAAACACTGCAAGTGGGTATTGTGGGAGGAAGGGGGAAACTATGCAAGTATGTACTGTGGGGAGGAAGGGGAAACTCTGCAAGTGGGTACTGTGGGGAGAGGAAGGGGGAAACTCTGCAAGTGGGTACTGTGGGGGGGAAGGGGGAAACACTGCAAGTGGGTATTGTGGGAGGAAGGGGGAAACTATGCAAGTATGTACTGTGGGGGGGATGGGGGAAACTCTTGCAAGTGGGTACTGTGGTGGGGGGAATGGGGAATCTCTGCAAGTGGGTACTGTGGGGAGGGGAACGGGGGAAACTCTGCAAGTGGGTACTGTGGGGGGGAATGGGGAAACTGTGAAAGTGGGTACTGTGGGGGGGGGAGACTGTGCAATTGGGTACTGTGTGGGGGGAGGGGGAAATTCTGCAAGTGGGTACTCTGGGGGGTGGGGAAGGGGTAAATTCTGCAAGTGGGTACTGTCGGGGGGGGGGGGGGAACTCTGCAGGTGGGTACTGTGGGGGGGGGAGGGGGAATCTCTGCATGTGGGTACTGTGGGGAGAGGAAGGGGGAAACTCTGCAAGTGGGTACTGTGGGGGGAAGGGGGAAACACTGCAAGTGGGTATTGTGGGAGGAAGGGGGAAACTCTGCAAGTATGTACTGTGGGGAGGAAGGGGGAAACTCTGCAATGTGGGGTACTGTGGGGCGAACGGGGGAAACTCTGCAAGTGGGTACTGTGGGGGAAAAGGGGGAAACTCTGGCAGGTGGGTACTGTGGGCGGAAGGGGGGAATCTCTGCAAGTGGGTACTGTGGGGGGGATAGGGGAAACTCTGCAAGTGGGGACTGTGGGGGGGAATGGGGGAATCTCTGCAAGTGGGTACTGTGGGGGGGAATGGGAAATCTCTGCAAGTGGGTACTGTGGGAGAGGAAGGGGGAAACTCTGCAAGTAGATACAGTGGGGGGGGAAGGGGGAAACTCTGCAAGTGGGTACTGTGGAGGGATGGGGGAACTCTGCAAGTGGGTACTGTGGGGGGGGGAATGGGGAATCTCTGCAAGTGGGTACTGAGGGGAGGGGAACGGGGGAAACTCTGCAAGTGGGTACTGTGGGGGGAATGGGGAAACTGTGAAAGTGGGTACTGTGGGGGGGGGGGAACGGGGAGACTGTGCAATTGGGTACTGTGTGGGGGGAGGGGAAATTCTGCAAGTGGGTACTCTGGGGGGTGGGGAAGGGGGAAATTCTGCAAGTGGGGTACTGTCGGGGGGGGGAGGGGAAAACTCTGCAGGTGGGTACTGTGGGGGGGGGAGGGGGAATCTCTGCATGTGGGTACTGTGGGGAGAGGAAGGGGGAAACTCTGCAAGTGGGTACTGTGGGGGGAGGGGGAAACACTGCAAGTGGGTATTGTGGGAGGAAGGGGGAAACTCTGCAAGTATGTACTGTGGGGAGGAAGGGGGAAACTATGCAAGTATGTACTGTGGGGGGAGGAGGAAACTCTGCAAGTGGGTACTGTGGGGGGGATAGGGGAAACTCTGCAAGTGGGTACTGTGGGGGGGAATGGGGAATCTCTGCAAGTGGGTACTGTGGGGAGGGGAACGGGGAAACTCTGCAAGTGGGTACTGTGGGGGGGAATGGGGAATCTCTGCAAGTGGGTACTGTGGGGAGGGGAACGGGGAAACTCTGCAAGTGGGTACTGTGGGGGGAATGGGGAATCTCTGCAAGTGGGTACTGTGGGGAGGGGAACGGGGGAAACTCTGCAAGTGGGTACTGTGGGGGGGGGAGGGGGAAACTCTGCAGGTGGGTACTGTGGGGGGAGAGGGGGAATCTCTGCAAGTGGGTACTGTGGGGAGAGGAAGGGGGAAACACTGCAAGTGGGTACTGTGGGGGGGGAGGGGAAACTCTGCAGGTGGGTACTGGGGGGGGGGGGGAATCTCTGCAAGTGGGTACTGTGGGGAGAGAGGAAGGGGAAACACTGCAAGTGGGTATTGTGGGAGGAAGGGGGAAACTATGCAAGTATGTACTGTGGGGGAGAAGGGGGAAACTCTGCAAGTGGGTACTGTGGGGGGGGGAGGGGGAATCTCTGCAAGTGGGTACTGTGGGGAGAGGAAGGGGGAAACACTGCAAGTGGGTATTGTGGGAGGAAGGGGGAAACTATGCAAGTATGTACTGTGGGGGAGAAGGGGGAAACTCTGCAAGTGGGTACTGTGGGGGGGGGGAGGGGGAAACTCTGCAGTTGGGTACTGTGGGGGGGGGGGAGGGGGAATCTCTGCAAGTGGGTACTGTGGGGAGAGGAAGGGGGAAACACTGCAAGTGGGTACTGTGGGGGGGAAGGTTGAAACACTGCAAGTGGGTATTGTGGGAGGAAGGGGGAAACTATGCAAGTATGTACTGTGGGGAGGAAGGGGGAAACTCTGCAAGTGGGTACTGTGGGGAGAGGAAGGGGGAAACTCTGCAAGTGGGTGTTGTGGGAGGAAGGGGGAAACTATGCAAGTATGTACTGTGGGGGAGAAGGGGGAAACTCTGCAAGTGGGTACTGTGGGGGGGGGGGAGGGGGAAACTCTGCAGGTGGGTACTGTGGGGGGGGAGGGGGAATCTCTGCAAGTGGGTACTGTGGGGAGAGGAAGAGGGAAACACTGCAAGTGGGTATTGTGGGAGGAAGGGGGAAACTATGCAAGTATGTACTGTGGGGAGGAAGGGGGAAACTCTGCAAGTGGGTACTGTGGGGAGAGGAAGGGGGAAACTCTGCAAGTGGGTACTGTGGGGGGGAAGGGGGAAACACTGCAAGTGGGTATTGTGGGAGGAAGGGGGAAACTATGCAAGTATGTACTGTGGGGGGGATGGGGGAAACTCTGCAAGTGGGTACTGTGGTGGGGGGGAATGGGGAATCTCTGCAAGTGGGTATTGTGGGGAGGGGAACGGGGAAACTCTGCAAGTGGGTACTGTGGGGGGGAATGGGGAAACTGTGAAAGTGGGTACTGTGGGGGGGGGGAGACTGTGCAATTGGGTACTGTGTGGGGGGAGGGGGAAATTCTGCAAGTGGGTACTCTGGGGGGTGGGGAAGGGGGAAATTCTGCAAGTGGGTACTGTCGGGGGGGGGGAACTCTGCAGGTGGGTACTGTGGGGGGGGGGAGGGGGAATCTCTGCATGTGGGTACTGTGGGGAGAGGAAGGGGGAAACTCTGCAAGTGGGTACTGTGGGGGGGAAGGGGGAAACACTGCAAGTGGGTATTGTGGGAGGAAGGGGGAAACTCTGCAAGTATGTACTGTGGGGAGGAAGGGGGAAACTCTGCAAGTGGGTACTGTGGGGGCGAACGGGGAAACTCTGCAAGTGGGTACTGTGGGGGAAAAGGGGGAAACTCTGCAGGTGGGTACTGTGGGCGGAAGGGGGAATCTCTGCAAGTGGGTACTGTGGGGGGGGAAGGGGGAAACTCTGCAAGTGGGTACTGTGGAGGGGATGGGGGAAACTCTGCAAGTGGGTACTGTGGGGGGGGAATGGGGAATCTCTGCAAGTGGGTACTGTGGGGAGGGGAACGGGGAAACTCTGCAAGTGGGTACTGTGGGGGGGAATGGGGAAACTGTGAAAGTGGGTACTGTGGGGGGGGGGAACGGGGAGACTTTGCAATTGGGTACTGTGTGGGGGGAGGGGGAAATTCTGCAAGTGGGTACTCTGGGGGGTGGGGAAGGGGGAAATTCTGCAAGTGGGTACTGTCGGGGGGGGAGGGGGAAACTCTGCAGGTGGGTACTGTGGGGGGGGGGAGGGGGAATCTCTGCATGTGGGTACTGTGGGGAGAGGAAGGGGGAAACTCTGCAAGTGGGTACTGTGGGGGGGAAGGGGGAAACACTGCAAGTGGGTATTGTGGGAGGAAGGGGGAAACTCTGCAAGTATGTACTGTGGGGAGGAAGGGGGAAACTATGCAAGTATGTACTGTGGGGGGGAGGAGGAAACTCTGCAAGTGGGTACTGTGGGGGGGATGGGGGAAACTCTGCAAGTGGGTACTGTGGGGGGGAATGGGGAAATCTCTGCAAGTGGGTACTGTGGGGAGGGGAACGGGGAAACTCTGCAAGTGGGTACTGTGGGGGGGAATGGGGAAACTGTGAAAGTGGGTACTGTGGGGGGGGGACGGGGAGACTGTGCAATTGGGTACTGTGTGGGGGGAGGGGGAAATTCTGCAAGTGGTTACTCTGGGGGGTGGGAAGGGGGAAATTCTGCAAGTGGGTACTGTCGGGGGGGAGGGGGAAACTCTGCAGGTGGGTACTGTGGGGGGGAGGGGGGAATCTCCGCATGTGGGTACTGTGGGGAGAGGAAGGGGGAAACTCTGCAATTGGGTACTGTGGGGGGGGGAAGGTTGAAACACTGCAAGTGGGTATTGTGGGAGGAAGGGGGAAACTATGCAAGTATGTACTGTGGGGAGGAAGGGGGAAACTCTGCAAGTGGGTACTGTGGGGAGAGGAAGGGGGAAACTCTGCAAGTGGGTATTGTAGGAGGAAGGGGGAAACTATGCAAGTATGTACTGTGGGGGAGAAGGGGAAAACTCTGCAAGTGGGTACTGTGGGGGGAGGAGGGGGAAACTCTGCAGGTGGGTACTGTGGGGGGGGGGGAGGGGGAATCTCTGCAAGTGGGTACTGTGGGGAGAGGAAGGGGGAAACACTGCAAGTGGGTATTGTGGGAGGAAGGGGGGAAACTATGCAAGTATGTACTGTGGGGGAGAAGGGGGGAAACTCTGCAAGTGGGTACTGTGGGGGGGGGAGGGGGGAACTCTGCAGGTGGGTACTGTGGGGGCGGGGAGGGGGAATCTCTGCAAGTGGGTACTGTTGGGGAGAGGAAGGGGGAAACACTGCAAGTGGGTACTGTGGGGGGGAAGGTTGAAACACTGCAAGTGGGTATTGTGGGAGGAAGGGGGGAAACTATGCAAGTATGTACTGTGGGGAGGAAGGGGGAAACTCTGCAAGTGGGTACTGTGGGGAGAGGAAGGGGGAAACTCTGCAAGTGGGTATTGTGGGAGGAAGGGGGAAACTATGCAAGTGGGTACTGTGGGGGGGGGAGGGGGAAACTCTGCAGGTGGGTACTGTGGGGGGGGAGGGGGAATCTCTGCAAGTGGGTACTGTGGGGAGAGGAAGGGGGAAACACTGCAAGTGGGTACTGTGGGGAGAGGAAGGGGGAAACTCTGCAAGTGGGTACTGTGGGGGGGAAGGGGGAAACACTGCAAGTGGGTATTGTGGGAGGAAGGGGGAAACTATGCAAGTATGTACTGTGGGGGGGATGGGGGAAACTCTGCAAGTGGGTACTGTGGTGGGGGGGAATGGGGAATCTCTGCAAGTGGGTACTGTGGGCAGGGGAACGGGGAAACTCTGCAAGTGGGTACTGTGGGGGGGAATGGGGAAACTGTGAAAGTGGGTACTGTGGGGGGGGGGAGACTGTGCAATTGGGTACTGTGTGGGGGGAGGGGGAAATTCTGCAAGTGGGTACTCTGGGGGGTGGGGAAGGGGGAAATTCTGCAAGTGGGTACTGTCGGGGGGGGGGGAAACTCTGCAGGTGGGTACTGTGGGGGGGGGGGGAGGGGGAATCTCTGCATGTGGGTACTGTGGGGAGAGGAAGGGGGAAACTCTGCAAGTGGGTACTGTGGGGGGGAAGGGGGGAAACACTGCAAGTGGGTATTGTGGGAGGAAGGGGGAAACTCTGCAAGTATGTACTGTGGGGAGGAAGGGGGAAACTCTGCAAGTGGGTACTGTGGGGGCGAACGGGGAAACTCTGCAAGTGGGTACTGTGGGGGAAAAGGGGGAAACTCTGCAGGTGGGTACTGTGGGCGGAAGGGGGAATCTCTGCAAGTGGGTACTGTGGGGGGGATAGGGGAAACTCTGCAAGTGGGTACTGTGGGGGGGAATGGGGAATCTCTGCAAGTGGGTACTGTGGGGGGGAATGGGAAATCTCTGCAAGTGGGTACTGTGGGGAGAGGAAGGGGGAAACTCTGCAAGTAGATACAGTGGCGGGGGGGAAGGGGGAAACTCTGCAAGTGGGTACTGTGGAGGGGATGGGGGAAACTCTGCAAGTGGGTACTGTGGGGGGGGGAATGGGGAATCTCTGCAAGTGGGTACTGTGGGGAGGGGAACGGGGAAACTCTGCAAGTGGGTACTGTGGGGGGGAATGGGGAAACTGTGAAAGTGGGTACTGTGGGGGGGGGGAACGGGGAGACTGTGCAATTGGGTACTGTGTGGGGGGAGGGGGAAATTCTGCAAGTGGGTACTCTGGGGGGTGGGGAAGGGGGAAATTCTGCAAGTGGGTACTGTCGGGGGGGGAGGGGGAAACTCTGCAGGTGGGTACTGTGGGGGGGGAGGGGGAATCTCTGCATGTGGGTACTGTGGGGAGAGGAAGGGGGAAACTCTGCAAGTGGGTACTGTGGGGGGGAAGGGGGAAACACTGCAAGTGGGTATTGTGGGAGGAAGGGGGAAACTCTGCAAGTATGTACTGTGGGGAGGAAGGGGGAAACTCTGCAAGTGGGTACTGTGGGGGCGAACGGGGAAACTCTGCAAGTGGGTACTGTGGGGGAAAGGGGGGAAACTCTGCAGGTGGGTACTGTGGGCGGAAGGGGGAATCTCTGCAAGTGGGTACTGTGGGGGGGATAGGGGAAACTCTGCAAGTGGGTACTGTGGGGGGGAATGGGGAATCTCTGCAAGTGGGTACTGTGGGGGGGTATGGGGAATCTCTGCAAGTGAGTACTGTGGGGAGAGGAAGGGGGAAACTCTGCAAGTAGATACAGTGGGGGGGGAAGGGGGAAACTCTGCAAGTGGGTACTGTGGGGGGAGGAAGGGGGAAACTCTGCATGTGGATACTTTGGGGGGGGGAAGGTTGAAACTCTGCAAGTGGGTACTGTGGGGGGAAGGGGGAAACTGCAAGTGGGTACTGTGGGGGGAGGAAGGGGGAAACTCTGCAAGTAGATACAGTGGGGGGGGGAAGGGGGAAACTCTGCAAGTGGGTACTGTGGGGGGAGGAAGGGGGAAACTCTGCATGTGGATACTTTGGGGGGGGGGAAGGTTGAAACTCTGCAAGTGGGTACTGTGGGGGGAAGGGGGAAACTGCAAGTGGGTACTGTGGGGGGAAGGGGGAAACTGCAAGTGGGTACTGTGGGGGGAAGGGGGAAACTGCAAGTGGGTACTGTGGGGGGAAGGGGGAAACTGCAAGTGGGTACTGTGGGGGGAGGAAGGGGGAAACTCTGCAAGTGGGTACTGTGGGGGCGGGGGGGGGGGGAAGTCTGCAATCCAACATCAGGAAACACAGTAAACGGTGTTGTCTTTGCCCCCCTGCCACATGATTGGGGGGGGGGGGGGGGGGGAGGGGGGGATGGTCGCCGTCATTGTGCTAAGTGGTCGCCCACCACGTAATCGAGGTGGCGCATCCGTGACCGTCACAGGAGGGACAGCAAACATGTTGCGTATCCAAAGCACGATAACAAAATCCAGCCCATTGACTCTGCTTCTCTCTCCACAGATGCTGCCGGACCTGCTGAGTATTTCCAGCGCTTTCCGTTTTTGTTTCAGATTTCCAGCATCTGCAGTATTTTGCTTTTTTAATGGCATAAACCCCAGCTTGTGTATAAAACAGTGCATTGCAATCATTCAGCTTACTGCCTAAACTTCTGTATCTTTAGTTTAAATGTAAATACAGCAGTGACCTCAGCCTCGAACAGGTAAGTATCATGTGATATAGCCATATTTCATTTGATGGTAGGAAGTGGGAATCCTATCTGAGCTCCATGATCGTATTGAATGGCAGAGCAGACTCGAGGGGCTGAATGGCCTACTCCTGCTCCTAGTTCTTATGTTCCAGTGTGTAGTGTTACTGCAAAAACAGGCAATGCAGCGCATGGAATAACGGCCAACTCACAGGGTTTCTGCTATAAGAAAAAGACGTTGCATTTCTTTAGTACCTTTCTGAATGTCCCACAGGATGTCCCAAAGTGCTTTACAGCCAATGAAGTATGTTTGAAGAGCAGTCATTGTTGTAATGTAGGAAATGCAGCAAACAGTTTGCACACAGCATACTCCCGCAAACAGCAATGAAATAATGAACAGATAATCTGTTTTATTGATGTTGGTTGAAAGATAAATATTGGTCCCAGGACACTGGGGAGAACTCGTCCTGCTCTTCTTCCAATAGTGCCCTGGCATTGTTTACCTGAGAGGGCAAAAGGAGGCCTTGAGTCATAGAGTTATACAGCACAAAGAAACAGGCCCTTCGGCCCATCATGTCTGTGCTGGCCATCAAGCACCTATCTATTCTAATTCCATTTTCCAGCACTTGGCCCATAGCTTTGTATGCTATGGCGTTTCAAGTGCTCATCTAAATACTTCTTAAATGTTGTGAGGGTTCCTGCCCCCACCACCCCTTCAGGCAGTGTGTTCCTGATTCCAAACATGAGAAAGCTCTGGCTGGTAAAAGTAGGGAAAATCCCAAGATATTTAAAAGTATATCAATGAGAAGAGGATAACCAGGGAAAGAGTAGGACCCGTTAGGGACCAAGGGGGAAATTTGTGGGTGGAGCCAGAGGACATTGGTAGGCTGTTGAACGAATACTTCACATCTCTCTTCACCCAAGAGAAAGAGGATGTAGATATGGAACTTAGAGAGAGAGAGACTGTGAGGTTCTTGAGCAAATTATCATAGGGAGTGACAAAGTATTGGAGGTTTTGGAAGGCTTAAAAGTGGACAAATCTCAGGTCCGGACGATTTGTGTCCCAGGATGCTGTGGGAGCCGAGGGTGGAGATTGCAGGGGCTCTGACCCTAATTTTTAATTCCTCTCTGGCCACGGGGGAGGTGCCAGAGGACTGGAAAACAGCTAATGTGGTCCCACTATTTAAGAAAGGTTGTCGAGATAAGCCAGGGAACTACAGACCAGTGAGTCTCACGTCAGTGGTAGGGAAACTATTGGAGAAAATTCTGAAGGAGAGAATCTATCTCCACTTGGAGAGGCAAAATTTGATTAGGAATAGTCAGCATGGCTTTGTCAGAGGGAGGTCATGCCTAACAAATTTGATTGAATTTTTTGAGCATGTGACCAGGTGTGTAGATGAGGGTACTGCAGTTGATGTAGTTTACATGGATTTCAGAAAAGCCTTTGACAAGGTCCCACATGGGAGACTTATCAAGAAAGCAAATGCACATGGGATACAGTGTAACTTGATAAGGTGGATTCAAAATTGACTTAGCTGCAGCAGACAGAGAGTGATGACAGACGGCTGTTTTAGTGACTGGAAGCCAGTGTCCAGTGGCGTACCACAGGGATCTGTGCTGGGTCCCCTATTGTTCGTCATTTATATAAACGACATAGATGACTATGTGG
This sequence comes from Heterodontus francisci, assembly GCF_036365525.1. Lineage (NCBI taxonomy): Eukaryota > Metazoa > Chordata > Chondrichthyes > Heterodontiformes > Heterodontidae > Heterodontus > Heterodontus francisci. The sequence continues at coordinate 2,781,081 of NC_090376.1, read as the reverse complement.
GGGGTAGGATCAGTAAGTTCGCGGATGACACAAAGATTGGCCGAGTGGTTAACAGTGAGGTGGAGTGTCTTAGGTTACAGGAAGATATAGACGGGATGGTCAAATGGGCAGAAAAGTGGCAGATGGAATTTAACTCTGAAAAGTGTGAGGTGATTCACATTACTCCTTCCAAAGTGTCTCGGAAGTATTCAATGAATGGCCTCACACTGTGAAGTTCTGAGGAACAAAGGGACCTTGGCGTGTTTGTCCATAGATCTCTGAAGGCAGAAGGGCAGGTTAATAGGGTGGTGAAAAAGGCATATGGGACACTTGCCTTTATCAATCGAGGCATAGATTACAAAAGCAGGGAGGTCATGTTGGAGTTGTACAGAACTTTGGTAAGGCCACAGCTGGAGTACTGTGTGCAATTCTGGTCACCACATTATAGGAAGGATGTGATTGCATTGGAGGGGGTGCAGAGGCAATTCACCAGGATGTTGCCTGGGATGGAACATTTAAGCTATGGAGAGAGGTTGGATAGGCTTGGGTTGTTTTTGCTGGAGCAGAGAAGACTGAGGGGTGGCCTGATCGAGGTGTACAAGATTATGAGGAGCATGGACAGGGTGGAGAGGGAGCAGCTGTTCCCCTTAGTTGAAGGGTCAGTTACGAGGTGTCACAAGTTTAAGGTGAGGGGCAGGAGGTTTAAGGGGGATTTGAGGAAGAACTTTTTTACCCAGAGGGTGGTGACGGTCTGGAATGCCCTGCCTGGGAGGGTGGTAGAGGCAGGTTGTCTCACATCCTTTAAAAAGTACCTGGATGAGCACTTGGCACGTCATAACATTCAAGGCTATGGGCCAAGTGCTGGCAAATGGGATTAGGTAGACAGGTCAGGTGTTTTAATGCATCGGTGCAGACTCGATGGGCCGAAGGGCCTCTTCTGCACTGTATTATTCTGTGAACCACCCTCTGGGTGAAAAATCTTTTCCTCAAATCCCCTCTAAACCTCCTGCCCCTTACCTTAAATCTATGCCCTCTGGTTCTTGACCCTTCCGCTAAGGGGCTCATCCAAAAGACGCCCCCTGCCTCAGTGCTGCACTTGGAGAATTGGCCATGGTATAGTGCCTTCTGAGTCAGTGGGGAAACTGCCACTAAACAAACCCAGCTGAGCCACGCATCGTGACGAAGGGGCCACATGTGTCTTTTCCTCTTCACAGACAGCACAGCAAATGAGCCAGCCGCAGTTCAGACACAAGGATACAAGAGACGGGAATATTTTTAAATCCAAAACCTTTGTATTTGGCAAGAGGGGGAAAAAAGCCTCCAGTAGTAACAGAGTTTTCTTTCAAAAAAATGACATGTATAAAAAGCAGAGAGAGATGGAGCAGCAGTTGTTCGTCCCTGCTGTGTGTCAGTGAAGATCAGTAACCCTCTGTACAAAAGAACATCAGAACAGCACCAAAATAAAAAAATAAATTCAAGCCTGCCCAGCAACCCCTGCCCACCCTGCTAAAAAATACAATCAGAAATATTACAGTACAATAGAAAATGGGGGGATCGGGGTTTCTCCCAACGGCCCAGAACCGGCCCCAAAGTCATCCGCAACGCTGAGAGGTGATCAGCACTCGGTACGCTGAGAGTCACATGGTCAGACAGATGTTGGCAAGTCTCTTCCCATATCTCTGCCGCAGCCCAAACTCCCCCTCCCCTCCCCGCTCCGCTCTCACTGGCCCCAATCCCGTGTCCACATTCTAGTCCAGTGTGAACACTCCATGTGAAGCAGTTCGAACCACACATACCCAGCTCACCAGGCACATTTGACAAATCCTCACTATCCCACAGCTTGGCTAACTCCTCCCCCCTCACTCCCTCATGAGGGGGAGGAATGAGGGGCAAGGCAAGGGTGAGGAGGGGGAAACAGTTCCCCAGGGGAAAGGCCGCAAGCCGTGTGGGAGCAGCAAGATGCCACGGTGGAGAGTCCAGTTGAAGCTGGGCTTACTCGCACAACTCCTGCACAGAAACACAGCCTCCCAAACACATCCTGCACCCCCAAAATGAAACAATTTAAATGATTCATTAATCAAATGTAACCAGCAATCTGGAAACTGCATATAAGAGCATAGTGACACTTGCACTGTTCACACACGATCAATACTATTAACAGCGACACAAGTCTGTTCTACAACACCATGTGCACAACTAGTTGTGACACTTGCACTGTTCACATTGGCATGTACACGATTGTAATACTAAAACAGGGCACAGCTTGTGAATATTACGGAATACTGAGAATATTATGGGATACGGGAAGGGCTTTTCCATTATCACCTGTGGTGCAATATGACCTGTGCTCCAGAAGAAGGCTGCTCATATCCAGAGTACTTTCACCTCCAATGACTTGACTGTGGGGGCTCAGAGAGCAGTAGCGGAGGGGGGAGGGGTTCCATTCTACTCCAAGATCAAGATAAACCCCTGCTGACCTTTCACACCCACTTCCTGTTAGTGTTAATGTTGAAGGAAATAAAATTTAAAAAAAATAAACATTTCATCCTGATTCCATCAGGAATAAACCCGAATACTGTACATACTGTTTGACAGCAGACGGAGGCATTAAACATACCACAGACTGCTAATATACATATTACACAGTTAGACATTTCAACCGCACATCATCAGGAATGAACTTGTCCTTTTCCTGAATTATGTAGTGTTGTCCCAGAGGATTGTGTCCAGAACACGACAAAAACACTCCCGCCTGTCCTGGAATCTCAAACATTCCAATTAGTGGCATGGAGCAATATTCCTGCATGCCCGAGGCCGAAACAAATGCAACGATTTTCTCTGCAATTGAGCCAGTCACTGCAAGCATTCCTGCAAAAAAAAATACAGATAACCCCAAGTCAGTACCTGCTCTCTTCTTAGTGGTACCACTCTCACCTCTGCATCACTCACTCATGGGCTCCATCTCCACTCCACAGATTTCAGTACAAAATTCAAGCTATACTCTCAGTGAAGTACTGAGGGAGTGCCGCACTGTCGGAGGGTCAGTACTGAGGGATTGCCGCACTGTCGGGGGGTCAGTACTGAGGGAGTGCCGCACTGTCGGGGGGTCAGTACTGAGGGAGTGCCGCACTGTCGGGGGGTCAGTACTGAGGGAGTGCTGCACTGTCTGAGGGTCAGTACTGAGGGAGTGCTGCACTGTCGGAGGGTCAGTACTGAGGGATTGCTGCACTGTCTGAGGGTCAGTACTGAGGGAGTGCTGCACTGTCTGAGGGTCAGTACTGAGGGAGTGCTGCACTGTCTGAGGGTCAGTACAGAGGGAGTGCTGCACTGTCGGGGGGTCAGTACTGAGGGAGTGCCGCACTGTCGGGGGGTCAGTACTGAGGGAGTGCCGCACTGTCGGAGGGTCAGTACTGAGGGATTGCCGCACTGTTGGAGGGTCAGTACTGAGGGAGTGCTGCACTGTCGGAGGGTCAGTACTGAGGGAGTGCTGCACTGTTAGAGGGTCAGTACTGAGGGATTGCCGCACTGTTGGAGGGTCAGTACTGAGAGAGTGCCGCACTGTCGGAGGGTCAGTACTGAGGGAGTGCTGCACGATCGGAGGGTCAGTACTGAGGGAGTGCTGCACTGTCTGAGGGTCAGTCCTGATGGAGTGCTACACTGTCGGAGGGTCAATACTGAGGGAGTGCTGCACTGTCGGAGGGTCAGTACTGAGGGAGTGCTGCACTGTCAGAGGGTCAGTCCTGAGGGAGTGCTGAACTGTCAGACGGTCAGTACTGAGGGAGTGCTACACTGTCGGAGGGTCAATACTGAGGGAGTGCTGCACTGTCGGAGGGTCAGTACTGAGGGAGTGCTGCACTGTCGGAGGGTCAGTACTGAGGGAGTGCTGCACTGTCTGAGGGTCAGTCCTGATGGAGTGCTACACTGTCGGAGGGTCAATACTGAGGGAGTGCTGCACTGTTGGAGGGTCAGTACTGAGAGAGTGCCGCACTGTCGGAGGGTCAGTACTGAGGGAGTGCTGCACTGTCGGAGGGTCAGTACTGAGGGAGTGCTGCACTGTCTGAGGGTCAGTCCTGATGGAGTGCTACACTGTCGGAGGGTCAATACTGAGGGAGTGCTGCACTGTCGGAGGGTCAATACTGAGGGAGTGCTGCACTGTCGGAGGGTCAGTACTGAGGGAGTGCTGCACTGTCGCAGGAGCAGCAGTTTTGTTGATACAAAATTGGTTGAGGGACGGAAAGCAGAGAGTAGTGCAGATTGACATTTTCAGAGTGGGGGTGGGGAAGTGATTTCCAGGGGTCTATATTAAGACAACTGCTCTTTTTAATATATATGAATGATCTGCACTTGGGTATACAGGGCATAAGTCCAGAGTTTGCAGATGACAGGAAACCCGGAATGTAGTGAGGAGGATGTGACTGACGACAGGTGGACAAAGCATGCTGGTGATATGGCAGGTGAAATATAATGCAATGTGAAGTGATAGATTTTGTTAAGAAGAATGAGAGAAAAGGAAATACTAGCTGAAGGTTACAATTCTGAACTGAATGCAGGATGAGAGAGACCTGGCGGTGCATGTAAACAAATCTTTGCAGCTGACAGAAGAGGTTAAGAAGGCTGTTAAAATAGCATACAAAATCTTTATAAGTAGAGGAATAGAGAAGTTATGCTAAACCATTAAAAAGCCTCAGCTGGAGTACTGCCTCCAATTCAGGGCACTTTAGGAACGGTGTCAAGGCCTTCGATCTAGTGCAGAGATTTAGTAGAATGCTATTGGGGACTTCAGTTATGCAGAGAGCTGAGAAGAATGGGAGCAAAGTGGGAATGTTACTGGATGAGTAATCCAGGGGCTGGGACTAACAGTCCAAAGACATGAATTAAATCCCATACGGCAGCTGGGGAATTTAAATTCAATTAATTGATCTATCTGGAATAAAAGTCTAGTCTCAGTAATGGTGTTCAAGAAACTACAGGATTGTTGGAAAAACCTGTCTGGTTCACTAATGTCCTTTCAGGAAGGAAATCTGCTGTCCTTACCTGGTCTGGCCTACATGTGACTACAGACCCACAGCAATGTGGTTAACTCTTAACTGCCCTCTGAAATGGCCGAGCAAGCCACTCAGTTGTATCTCACTGCTGCGACAAAATACAATAAGAATAAAACCGGAGAGACCACATGTCAACAGCAACAGGAAACGACAGAGACACATCCTGCCCATTTGACCTCCCACACACTAGGAGTAGCACACCCCCTCACACTCAGTGTGACACACTCCCTCACGCTCAGTGTAACAAACCCCTGACGCTCAGTGTAACAAACCCCCTCACGCTCAGTGTAACAAACCCCTGACGCTCAGTGCAACAAACCTCTGAAGCTCAGTGTAACAAACCCCCTCACGCTCAGTGTAACAAACCCCCTCACGCTCAGTGTAACAAACCCCTGACGCTCAGTGTAACAAACCACCTCACACTCAATGTAACAAACCCCTGACGCTCAGTGTAACAAACCCCCTCACGCTCAGTGTAACAAACCCCTGACGCTCAGTGTAACAAACACCCTCACGCTCAATGTAACAAACCCCCTGACGCTCAATGTAACAAACCCCTGACGCTCAGTGTAACAAACCCCCTCACGCTCAATGTAACAAACCCCTGACGCTCAATGTAACAAACCCCTGACGCTCAGTGTAACAAACCACCTCACGCTCAGTGTAACAAACCCCTGACGCTCAGTGTAACAAACCCCCTCACGCTCAATGTAACAAACCCCCTCACGCTCAGTGTAACAAACCCCTGACGCTCAGTGCAACAAACCTCTGAAGCTCAGTGTAACAAACCCCCTCACGCTCAGTGTAACAAACCCCCTCACGCTCAGTGTAACAAACCCCTGACGCTCAGTGTAACAAACCCCTGACGCTCAGTGCAACAAACCTCTGAAGCTCAGTGTAACAAACCCCCTCACGCTCAGTGTAACAAACCCCCTCACGCTCAGTGTAACAAACCCCTGACGCTCAGTGTAACAAACCACCTCACACTCAATGTAACAAACCCCTGACGCTCAGTGTAACAAACCCCCTCACGCTCAGTGTAACAAACCCCTGACGCTCAGTGTAACAAACACCCTCACGCTCAATGTAACAAACCCCCTGACGCTCAATGTAACAAACCCCTGACGCTCAGTGTAACAAACCCCCTCACGCTCAATGTAACAAACCCCTGACGCTCAATGTAACAAACCCCTGACGCTCAGTGTAACAAACCACCTCACGCTCAGTGTAACAAACCCCTGACGCTCAGTGTAACAAACCCCCTCACGCTCAATGTAACAAACCCCCTCACGCTCAGTGTAACAAACCCCTGACGCTCAGTGTAACAAACCCCCTCACGCTCAGTGTAACAAACCCCCTCACGCTCAGTGTGACAAACCCCTGACGCTCAGTGTGACAAACCCCTGACGCTCAGTGTGACAAACCCCTGACGATCAGTGTGACAAACCCCTCACGCTCAGTGTGACAAACCCCCTCACGCTCAGTGTGACAAACCCCTGACGCTCAATGTAACAAACCCCTGACGCTCAATGTAACAAACCCCTGACGCTCAGTGTAACAAACCCCCTCACGCTCAGTGTAACAAACCCGACGCTCAATGTAACAAACCCCTGACGCTCAGTGTAACAAACCCCTCACGCTCAGTGTAACAAACGCCCTCACGCTCAGTGTGACAAACCCCCTCACGCTCAGTGTGACAAACCCCTGACGCTCAGTGTGACAAACCCCTGACGCTCAGTGTAACAAACCCCCTCACGCTCAGTGTAACAAACCCCCTCACGCTCAGTGTAACACACTTCCTCACGCTCAGTGTAACACACCCCCTCACGCTCAGTGTAACACACCCCCTCACGCTCAGTGTAACAAACCCCCTCACGCTCAGTGTAACAAACCCCCTCACGCTCAGTGTAACAAACCCCTGACCTCAGTGTAACAAACCCCCTCACGCTCAATGTAACAAACCACCTCACGCTCAGTGTAACAAACCCCTGACGCTCAGTGTAACAAACCCCTGACGCTCAGTGTAACAAACCCCCTCACGCTCAGTGTAACACACTTCCTCACGCTCAGTGTAACAAACCCCTCACGCTCAGTGTAACAAACCCCTCACGCTCAGTGTAACAAACCACCTCACGCTCAGTGTAACACACTTCCTCACGCTCAGTGTAACAAACCCCTCACGCTCAGTGTAACAAACCCCTCACGCTCAGTGTAACAAACCCCCTCACGCTCAATGTAACAAACCACCTCACGCTCAGTGTAACAAACCCCTGACGCTCAGTGTAACAAACCCCCTCACGCTCAGTGTAACACACTTCCTCACGCTCAGTGTAACAAACCCCTCACGCTCAGTGTAACAAACCCCTGACACTCAGTGTAACAAACCCCTGACGCTCAGTGTAACACACTTCCTCACGCTCAGTGTAACAAACCCCTCACGCTCAGTGTAACAAACCCCCTGACGCTCAGTGTAACAAACCCCTGACGCTCAGTGTAACAAACCACCTCACGCTCAGTGTAACAAACCCCTGACGCTCAGTGTAACAAACCACCTCACGCTCAGTGTAACAAACCCCCTGACGCTCAGTGTAACAAACCCCCTCACGCTCAGTGTAACAAACCCCTGACGCTCAGTGTAACAAACCCCCTCACGCTCAGTGTAACAAACCCCTGACACTCAGTGTAACAAACCCCTGACGCACAGTGTAACAAACCACCTCACGCTCAATGTAACAAACCCCTGACGCTCAGTGTAACAAACCCCTGACGCACAGTGTAACAAACCACCTCACGCTCAATGTAACAAACCCCTGACGCTCAGTGTAACACACTTCCTCACGCTCAGTGTACACACTCCCTCACGCTCAGTGTACACACTCCCTCACGCTCAGTGTACACACTCCCTCACGCTCAGTGTAACAAACCCCTGACCTCAGTGTAACAAACCACCTCACGCTCAATGTAACAAACCCCCTCACGCTCAGTGTAACAAACCCCTGACGCTCAGTGTAACAAACCCCCTCACGCTCAGTGTAACAAACCCCTGACGCTCAATCTAACAAACCCCTGACGCTCAGTGTAACAAACCCCCTCACGCTCAGTGTAACAAACCACCTCACGCTCAATGTAACAAACCCCTGACGCTCAGTGTAACAAACCCCCTCACGCTCAGTGTAACAAACCCCTGACGCTCAGTGTAACAAACCACCTCACACTCAATGTAACAAACCCCTGACGCTCAGTGTAACACACTTCCTCACGCTCAGTGTAACAAACCCCTGACGCTCACACTAACAAACCCCCTCACGCTCAGTGTAACAAACCCCCTCACGCTCAGTGTAACAAACCCCTGACACTCAGTGTAACAAACCCCTCACGCTCAGTGTAACACACTCCCTCACGCTCAGTGTAACAAACCCCTCACGCTCAGTGTAACAAACCCCCTGACGCTCAGTGTAACAAACCCCTGACGCTCACACTAACAAACCCCTGACGCTCACACTAACAAACCCCCTCACACTCAGTGTAACAAACCCCCTCACGCTCAGTGTAACAAACCCCCTGACGCTCAATGTAACAAACCCCCTCACGCTCAATGTAACAAACCCCTGACACTCAGTGTAACAAACCCCCTCACGCTCAGTGTAACAAACCCCTGACGCTCAGTGTAACAAACCCCCTCACGCTCAGTGTAACAAACCCCTGACGCACAGTGTAACAAACCACCTCACGCTCAATGTAACAAACCCCTGACGCTCAGTGTAACACACTTCCTCACGCTCAGTGTACACACTCCCTCACGCTCAGTGTACACACTCCCTCACGCTCAGTGTACACACTCCCTCACGCTCAGTGTACACACTCCCTCACGCTCAGTGTAACAAACCCCTGACCTCAGTGTAACAAACCACCTCACGCTCAATGTAACAAACCCCTGACGCTCAGTGTAACAAACCCCCTCACGCTCAGTGTAACAAACCCCTGACGCTCAGTGTAACAAACCCCCTCACGCTCAGTGTAACAAACCACCTCACGCTCAATGTAACAAACCCCCGACGCTCAGTGTAACAAACCCCCGACGCTCAGTGTACACACTCCCTCACGCTCAGTGTACACACTCCCTCACGCTCAGTGTACACACTCCCTCACGCTCAGTGTACACACTCCCTCACGCTCAGTGTAACAAACCCCTGACCTCAGTGTAACAAACCACCTCATGCTCAATGTAACAAACCCCCTCACGCTCAGTGTAACAAACCCCTGACGCTCAGTGTAACAAACCACCTCACGCTCAATGTAACAAACCCCTGACGCTCAGTGTAACAAACCCCCTCACGCTCAGTGTAACAAACCCCCTCACGCTCAGTGTAACAAACCCCCTGACGCTCAGTGTAACAAACCCCCTCACGCTCAGTGTAACAAAAACCCTCACGCTCTCTCTAACAAAGCCCTCATGCTCTCTCTAACAAAGCCCTCACGCTCAGTGTAACACACTCCCTCACGCTCAGTGTAACACACTCCCTCACGCTCAGTGTACACACTCCCTCACGCTCAGTGTACACACTCCCTCACGCTCAGTGTAACAAACCCCTGACCTCAGTGTAACAAACCACCTCATGCTCAATGTAACAAACCCCCTCACGCTCAGTGTAACAAACCCCTGACGCTCAGTGTAACAAACCACCTCACGCTCAATGTAACAAACCCCTGACGCTCAGTGTAACAAACCCCCTCACGCTCAGTGTAACAAACCCCTCACGCTCAGTGTAACAAACCCCCTGACGCTCAGTGTAACAAACCCCCTCACGCTCAGTGTAACAAAAACCCTCACGCTCTCTCTAACAAAGCCCTCATGCTCTCTCTAACAAAGCCCTCACGCTCAGTGTAACACACTCCCTCACGCTCAGTGTAACACACTCCCTCACGCTCGGTGTAACACACTTCCTCACGCTCGGTGTAACACACTCCCTCACGCTCGGTGTAACACACTCCCTCACGCTCGGTGTAACACACTCCCTCACGTTCGGTGTAACAAACCCCCTCACGTTCGGTGTAACAAACCCCCTCACGCTCGGTGTAACTAACCCCTCACGCTCAGTGTAACACACTTCCTCACGCTCAGTGTAACACACTTCCTCACGCTCGGTGTAACACACTCCCTCACGCTCGATGTAACAAACCCCCTCACGCTCGATGTAACAAACCCCCTCACGCTCAGTGTAACAAACCCCCTCACGCTCAGTGTAACACACTCTCTCACGCTCAGTGTAACACACTCTCTCACGCTCAGTGTAACAAACCCCCTCACGCTCAGTGTAACAAACCCCCTCACGCTCAGTGTAACAAACCCCCTCACGCTCTCTCTAACAAACCCCCTCACGCTCTCTCTAACAAACCCCCTCACGCTCTCTCTAACAAACCCCCTCACGCTCTCTCTAACAAACCCCCTCACGCTCTCTCTAACAAACCCCCTCACGCTCTCTCTAACAAACCCCTCATGCTCGGGGTAACAAACCCCTCACGTTCGGTCTAACAAACCCCCTCACGCTCAGTGTAACAAACCCCCTCACGCTCAGTGTAACAAACCCCTCACGCTCAGTGTAACAAACGCCCTCACGCTCAGTGTAACAAACGCCCTCACGCTCAGTGTAACACACTCCCTCACGCTCAGTGTAACACACTCCCTCACGCTCAATTTAACAAACCCCTCACGCTCAGTGTAACACACTCCCTCACGCTCAGTGTAACAAACCCCCTCACGCTCAATTTAACAAACCCCTCACGCTCAGTGTAACAAATGCCCTCACGCTCAATGTAACAAACCCCTGACGCTCAGTGTAACAAACCCCCTCACGCTCAATTTAACAAACCCCTCACGCTCAGTGTAACAAATGCCCTCACGCTCAGTGTAACAAATGCCCTCACGCTCAATTTAACAAACTCCCTCACGCTCAGTGTAACAAACCCCTCACGCTCAGTGTAACAAACGCCCTCACGCTCAGTGTAACAAACGCCCTCACGCTCAGTGTAACAAACGCCCTCACGCTCAGTGTAACAAACCCCCTCACGCTCAATTTAACAAACCCCTCACGCTCAGTGTAACAAATGCCCTCACGCTCAATTTAACACACTCCCTCACGCTCAGTGTAACACACTCCCTCACGCTCAGTGTAACACACTCCCTCACGCTCAGTATAACAAACGCCCTCACGCTCAGTGTAACACACTCTCTCACGCTCAGTGTAACAAACCCCACGATCACTGTAACAAACCTCCTGACGATCACTGTAACACACCCCCTGACATTCAGTGTAACGCACTCCCTCACGCTCACTCTAATGCATCCCATCAGTCACAGACAGTCACACAAAAGCAAAATACAGCGGATGCTGAATATCTAAAATAAAACAGAAATGCCTGAAACACTCAGCGGCTCTGCTAAAATCTGTGTCTTGAGTTAATGATTCAGGTCCATGTTTTCCTCTCCACAGATGCTGCCAGACCTGAGTCTTTCCAGCATTTTCTGCTTTTACACCCAGTCACACTGGTCTGTCACATCTCCATCACACACCAACAACTTACCCCTCATAGAGGTGTTTCCTTCTTGTAATTAAAGCCACTGGTTGGTCCCTCGAATTGCAGTTTGATGGCTTGTTTTAGGTTTAGCTCAGGATCCAGGGTAGTGATTGCAATCAGTGGCTCCATCATCACTTTCTCCACTGCACTGGTGCTGCTCAGCTTCTGGGGAGAGCCCTTGGGGCTCCTGTGCCCCCTGCACTGGGACATGCTCAGGATCCCGTTCTGCTTTTCCTCAAACTCTGGGAACGCTTTCTGCTTGTCGCGGCACCAAGTGAAGGGCACTATCTCCCGGTCAATGGGAGATTTATTGTTGCCAAGCAACGTGATGAGTGGTGACGCAATCTCCGAGCTCCTCCTGGTACTTTCGGCTTTTGGAATTTGCTCCAAGACACTGGTCAGACCAACTTTCACTGCCGCTCCCTTCTTGACTTTGGGACTAGTCTCTGCCAACTCAATGCCCTGCACTGGGCTAGACAAGGGTGTGGTTCCTCCCCGTCTACTGGGGCTCTTTGCTGCCTCTGATATGGCACTGGTCTGTGAGCTGGCTTTGGGTTTCATCAGCGTTGAGGAGGGTGAGGTGAGGATGGAGCGTCGGCTGCGACTCCGAGGCAGCGAGTGTTGCTGGATCTGCTGAGTGAAGGTCAGGCTATCAATGGGCACCGTCTGGTCAGTGGCCAACGAATGGTAGGTGGACGAGGTCACAATGGATGAGTTTTTGGAGCTCTTTAAGGAGTTGTTGGACATGAGAGACTTGCGATGATCCACGGTGGAGTCTGGCGAGCCGGAGGGGGAGCTTGTTGCTGCCATTTGTTTTCTGTCACTGGTTGTGCGGTTGGAAGAATGTATCTCCGCACCCATCATACTGGGGCTTCCAGAGCTGTTGGAAGTACCAGAGGACACAGTTTTCATGGTGGAGGTGTGTTGCTCTCCTTTCTGTCTGGATGCTGGTGCCACGTAACCATTGAACACTGGAGCACCAAATTTCTCCAACAGCTTCATGATCTTTGTCTGCCCACGTTTGGCGGCCACCCTCATCGGCGTGCGGCCATATTGGTCAGCGTGGTTGGGGTCTGCTCCTTTCTCCAGAAGTATCCTCACCACCTCAGCGTGACCCTCCTGGGAGGCTATGCAGAGTCCAGTGGCTCCCTGGTTACAGGCATGATCAACAGGAGCCCCACTTTCAATCAGAAACTGCACCACAGGGGACTGACCCTGCCAGGCTGCTGAGTGCAGGGCCGAGCGACGGTCATGGTCCAAGGCGTTAACCTCTGCCCCGTACTTGACCAGTAACGTTACCAGCTCAAGGTTACCCTGCCAACTACACACATGCAGCACCGTCCGTCCATCCAAGTCTCGTGACTCCAGATTGACAGCTCCTTGGTCCAGCAGAAACTGCATCATATCCATTTGGTTGTCCAAGGCCAGGAGATAAAGCAAAGGCCGTCCATCTGCGTCCTTTATATCTACAGCTGCCCCTTTACTCAACAGCAGCTTCGCCACCTCCTTGTGGCCTTCGAGAGCTGTGGAACACAAAGCCGTCCGCCCATCGTAGCCCCTGGAGTCCACGGGCGACTTGTATTCCAGCAGGACCTGGACACATTGGCAATGGCCCTCCTGAGCAGCCAGAATGACAGGGATCCTCCCGTCATTGTCCACCTCCGTCACCCTGGCACCCTGCTCAATCAGTGCCAGGCACACGGAGCAGTAACCCTCAAAGCTGGCCATGTGCAGGGGGGTCCAGCCCATGTCATCCCGATGATTCTCATCCAGGCCTCGATCCAGGAGGGTCTGTACTACCTCGGCGTTGCCGTGAGCAGCAGCGATGCTAAGCACCGTCCGGCCCTCACCGTCGATGGTGTCCACGGCTGCACCCCAGAAAAGCAGTGCATTGACCACTGCCACATGGCCCATGGAGGCTGCAGCCAGCAGCGGTGTGCGTCCAGTGGCATCAGCTTCGTCCACGTCTGCGCCGCCTTCCAGGAGCAGGTCCACCACGTCTGCGTGACCTTCGTAGGCAGCCACCAGGAGTGGGGTCAGGCCATCGCGGTCCCGGTGCCCGACCTCTGCCCCCTGCTCGATCAGCAAGCTCACCACGTTGGCGTAGCCGCGGCTGGCGGGGACGCAGAGCGCCGCCACGGAGAGAGCCGAGCGCCCATCTGTATCGCGGTGATTGATATCGGCGCCATGATCCAGCAGTATCTCCACCATGTCCCTGTGACCCATGTAGGCGGCAGCAATCAGTGCAGTCCGTCCATCTGTGTCCACTTTGTTGACTTCAGCCCCGTGCCGCAGCAGGGTCAACGCAATGTCCTCATGCCCGCCCCAGGCCGCGGCCCTTAGTGCTGTCCGGTGGTCAGCATCTGTGCTGTCCACCTCAGCCCCCCCAGAGTCCAGCAGAGCGGTCACTGCCTCTGAGTGACCACCCCAGGCTGCTGAACGCAGAGCAGTCCAGCCTTCCTGGTCAGCGTGGTTGATGTTGGCACCGTGTGAGATTAGGCAGTGAAGGACTTTGGTGTGGCCCATCCGAGCAGCCAGGGTCAAGGGAGTCTGTCCCTGGTGGTCCTCAGTCTCCAGATCGGCCTCCCTGGAAAGCAGCAGATTGACCACCTCCAGGTTGCCGCTATAAGCTGCATTGGCCAGCAGTGTTCGTCCACTCGAATCGCGCTGGTGGACACTCGCCCCATTCTCTAGCAGCATCCGGATAGAGTCCTCTCTCTCCAGCGCCCGGTGAATGACCCCTGAGGAGTCTCCGCTCTCCTGGTCAGTGGCATAGGCCCCAGCCTTGACCAGCAGCTGCAGGACCTCTTGTTCCACTGGCAGGATGGAGATGAGGGAGTCTCGGCTCACTGGTGCTCCGCTCCACACCATCCACAGCGCCAGGTGAAAAGGCTCAGTCTGGAGCTGGGAGTGGACGAGATGCCGGGCGTATTCCTGCACCTGAGAGGGAGTCAGCTCCCTGGCGCGGCAGGTCAGGCTCATGGCCAGCATGGCGTGCCCCTGCGCCGAGTTGCACAGGTACTTCTGAGTGCAGTATTTGACATCCAGTAACCACTCAGCAAAGCTCTGGTGGAACAGAATCTTGGTGCCAAACTCCCCGTCCAGCAGCAGTTTGGTCAACATCTCCATCTTGCGCTGGAACTCGCTGGCCGTCAAACCAGTGCCCTTGGTCCAGACGGCTTCAAACAGCTCCCGTGAGGTCAGGGGTCGTTGGGCAGCCAGGATCACATTAAGGATGGGCTGGATTTTGGTGAACTGCTTGCGGGTAAACAGTCGCTGGCATAGCCACAAGTAGAGGCCATTGAGGGTGCCCGGGATATCCCGAATCTCACGCAGCATGATGAAACTATCCAGCACCCCATCCAACACCCGCTCCAGGTAGAGGAAGCAGCCATTGCTCTTGATGTGAAGCTGGTTTAACATCTCTGCCGTCTCACGTGTCAGGTGGTGCCTCAGAGCTTCCTCCTGGTCGAGCCGGCACAGAATGTACTGCTGTACATCTTTCACAATGTGTGACTTCCGGAGATCATCCAAACAAACTTTCCGGAAACCTGCCAGAAAAAAAAAAGACAAAATTAATGATTCACTGCTGGCTCCCGTAGGGAAGTCATGCTAAACTTGTACAGAACATTGGTTAGACTACACTCCGTTATGACCGAGATGGGAGAAGTGAACTGTTTATTCTAGTTCCACTTCTCCACAGGTCACAACATATATTTCAATTTTACCCAATTACCAATATGGTCAATCATAGGCTCTATTTTTATCCCAGAATAAAATACACTAACCAAGTTTCTTCAACAAACAACCAAATTATCAGTTTATTATAAAACAAGAAGCAAAGCGTAAACACACAGATTGAAATATAAAAGTTCCCTTTTTACCTTAGCCCCTCTCTCTCTTACACACACACGCACACACACACACACATAAAATAAAGATATAAAGAAAATAAAGATATGGAAAGGTGTCAGATGTCCTTTATTTTGATTTAGCGTCCCAAATACCCGTAGACGGCTGTCACTGGGATCTTCCTAGAACAGTTCTTGTCAGGCGACGTTGAAGATCAGTTTGGGCAGGCTTTCCAGGAAAAATGCAGCAACAGGGGTTTCAGGCAGTTTCTTACACTCGCTTCTCAGAGCTTTTCAAAGAGATGGAAAAAGTGGCAAGCTTTTCAAAGAGATGGAACAGGCTGAGTTGGGGTTTGTTCCCTTGGCCAGTTTTCTCCAACTATCTTTTTAAACCCTACCCCCCCACCGTCCGAAGTGAAACCAAAAAACAATGTTGAATTAAAGACATCTTGCGTGACAATGGCTAACCTGACCAGAAATCGCGCAAACTTATGAACGGGCTGAAGGCTGTCATTTTTGGCTTGAAAAGTGTCCAGTCTACCTCAGATTACCCTGGAAGGGTAATGTATCCCAAAAATTTGAGCAACGGGTGAAGCTAGCTGTTTCACGCTGTTATTATGCAATAGCAACACGTGTGGTGTTTGCCACGAACAGAATGCTGCAGTCAAGCCAAAAAGATGTTCTGCCTATCACACAAATGAGTAATGTGATAGATGAATTTCAATGAGAGTGTGATAAAGAACAAAGAACAAAGAAAATTACAGCATAGGAACAGGCCCTTCGGCCCTCCAAGCCTACGCCGATCCAAATCCTCTATCTAAACATGTCACCTATTTTCTAAGGGTCTGTATCTCTTTACTTCCTGCCCATTCATGTATCTGTCTAGATACATCCTAAAAGCCGCTATCGTGCCCGCGTCTACCACCTCCGCTGGCAATGCGTTCCAGGCACCCACCACCCTCTGCGTAAAGAACTTTCCACGTATATCCCCCCTAAACTTTTCCCCTCTCACTTTGAACTCGTGTCCCCGTGTAATTGAATCCCCCACTCTGGGAAAAAGCTTCTTGCTATCCAACCTGTCTATACCTCTCATGATTTTGTACACCTCAATCAGGTCCTCCCTCAACCTCCGTCTTTCTAATGAAAATAAGCCTAATCTACTCAACCTCTCTTCATAGCTAGCGCCCTCCATACCAGGCAACATCCTGGTGAACCTCCTCTGCACCCTCTCCAAAGCATCCACATCCTTTTGGTAATGTGGCGACCAGAACTGCACGCAGTATTCCAAATGTGTCCGAACCAAAGTCCTATACAACTGTAACATGACCTGCCAACTCTTGTACTCAATACTCCGTCCGATGAAGGAAAGCATGCCGTATGCCTTCTTGACCACTCTATTGACCTGCGTTGCCACCTTCAGGGAACAATGGACCTGAACACCCAAAACTCTCTGTACATCAATTTTCCCCAGGACTTTTCCATTTACTGTATAGTTCACTCTTGAATTGGATCTTTCAAAATGCATCACCTCTCATTTGCCCTGATTGAACTCCATCTGCCATTTCTCTGCCCAACTCTCCAGTCTATCTATATTCTGCTGTATTCTCTGACAGTCCCCTTCACTATCTGCTACTCCACCAATCTTAGTGTCGTCTGCAAACTTGCTAATCAGACCACCTATACTTTCCTCCAAATCATTTATGTATATCACAAACAACAGTGGTCCCAGCACGGATCCCTGTGGAACGCCACTGGTCACACGTCTCCATTTTGAGAAACTCCCTTCCACTACTACTCTCTGTCTTCTGCTGCCCAGCCAGTTCTTTATCCATCTAGCTAGTACACCTTGGACCCCATGCGACTTCACTTTCTCCATCAGCTTACCATGGGGAACCTTATCAAACGCCTTACTGAAGTCCATGTATACGACATCTACAGCCCTTCCCTCATCAATCAACTTTGTCACTTCCTCAAAGAATTCTATTAAGTTGGTAAGACATGACCTTCCCTGCACAAAACCATGTTGCCTATCACTGATAAGCCCATTTTCTTCCAAATGGGAATAGATCCTATCCCTCAGTATCTTCTCCAGCAGCTTCCCTACCACTGACGTCAGGCTCACCGGTCTATAATTACCTGGATTATCCCTGCTACCCTTCTTAAACAAGGGGACAACATTAGCAATTCTCCAGTCCTCCGGGACCTCACCCGTGTTTAGGGATGTTGCAAAGATATCTGTTAAGGCCCCAACTATTTCCTCTCTCGCTTCCCACAGTAACCTGGGATAGATCCCATCCGGACCTGGGGACTTGTCCACCTTAATGCCTTTTAGAATACCCAACACTTCCTCCCTCCTTATGCCGACTTGACCTCGAGTAATCAAACATCTGTCCCTAAGCTCAATATCCTTCATGTCCCTCTCCTCGGTGAATACCGATGCAAAGTACTCGTTTAGAATCTCACCCATTTTCTCTGACTCCACGCATAACTTTCCTCCTTTGTCCTTGAGTGGGCCAATCCTTTCTCTAGTTACTAGGTATAAGGCCGTACGTCCCAAAGATTGGCGGGTCACATCAAACAACATGTTGCTTCTGCTGTTTACAACGGGCAAGGTACAGGCCGTACGCAACCAGACCGTTTGCAAAACTCAAAACACAGTGTCCAACATTAGATGTGATTCTGCAATTGGACAACATTTGCTAAATAATCCTCAGTGTGCTAAGAATTACACTGACAACCAATTTAAGATTGTCAGTAGGGCTCGCAGTGTGGTGAAATTGCATGTACTGGAAGCTATATATATTAATACACAGGGCCCTATTCTTTGCAGACAGAAAGAACATGTACACACATTGCGCCTGTTTCAGCTAAACAAAATAAGTGACAGCCATTCGCAAGTTCATTCCTCAGGGCAATGCCATGACCAGAGTCAAGCTGCCTGGTTTAAATTTCAAACAAAGCTTGGCAGTTAACTGTCAGTCACCATAAACTGCTGCATTCTCCATGGCAATGCCTCTACCGATCAGAATCCATTTGCCAACCAATCAGCACTCTCTTCTCATACTGTATAAATTTGTTGTTTCCCTTACATTAGTATTCTTGCGATTTGTCCTGATGAGTGCAAGACGAAAAGCTTTGACAAAATGTCTCTATTTTCAACAAAAAACAATGTCACAAGAGTTAAGCATCCTACCCCCTATATATCTTGACCTGTCACTTCTTTGTAAACATCTTTCCCAGAGTCAAAAAACCCCTGCTGGGTAATTATCTGAAGACAGGTGCCTTCCAGTAAAGGCTTGTTTTTAGCGCTCCTTGACTCTTCCAGTAACTGGGGTTTACAATCTCAGTCCAAAAGACCTTTTGATGACCTCTTTTTTAAAAAAAAACACAAAATTCCAGCATCTATGGAATCTTTTTTCAGTTTTAACACCCAAATCCTCATAATTTAACAAAAAAAAGGAAGCACTCGTAACAACCCGGAGTCAGAATCTTACCAAAAAGGGGGTCATTCAGTCACCATGCCTGTGCCTGCTCTTTGAAAGAGTTATCAATTAGTCCCACTCTCCTGCTCTTTCCCCATAACCCAGTAAATCTTCCACCTTCAAGTATTTATCCAATTCCCTTTTGAAAGTTATTATTGAATCTGCTTCCACAGCCCTTTCAGGCAGCGCGTTCCAGATCACAACAACTCACTGCTTAAAATATTCTCCTCATCTCCCCGTCTGGTTCTTTTGCGAATTATCTTAAATCTGTGACCTCTTGCCAGTGGAAACAGTTTCTCCTTATTCATTCATGATTTTGAACGTCTCTATTAAACCTTCCCTTAACCATTCTTACCTGTAAACATTCTGCCGACCACTTTATTTTGTTTTCGAGCTGAGCACACGAGGAGTAACCAAGAGGGGAAGAGCTCGTGATGATTAGACAGAAGTTCTCCGATGGTCCCGCTTTTTCCAGACGGCTTCCAGTCAGCATCTTTAAAGATCTCACCTTCATCAATGGAGTCCACCAGGATCAGCAGATTCTGTGACGGTGGCTGGATGTCCAGTAGAGGCAGGAGAACAGCCCTGCATCAGGCAAAGTGAAAAACACGTCAGTGTAAGTGAACGGTTTTCCTTTTTAATATTAGCCTGTCTGGAATAGTTTTCTTACAGAAACATAGGCTGACACCTCCCCACCAACATATACTTGTACAGTGTCCTACAATATACAAACACTTCACAGAGTAGCAAGGGAAACACGCGTGTGAGCTGGAGGAATAGAAATGAGGAGGGTGACTAAAAGCTTGACTAAAGAAGGAGGGAGGGAACTCTGGTTCAAAAACAAGAAATGCTGGAATCACTCAGCAGGTCTGGCAGCATCTGTGGAAAGAGAAGCAGAGTTGACGTTTCGGGTCAGTGACCCTTCTTCGGAACTGACAAATATTAGAAAAGTCACAGATTATAAACAAGTGAGGTGGGGGTTGGGCAAGAGATAACAAAGGAGAAGGTGCAGATTGGACCGGGCCACATAGCTGACCAAAAGGTCACGGAGCAAAGGCAAACAATATGTTAATGGTGTGTTGAAAGACAAAGCATTAG
Organism: Heterodontus francisci; assembly: GCF_036365525.1. Classification (NCBI taxonomy): domain Eukaryota; kingdom Metazoa; phylum Chordata; class Chondrichthyes; order Heterodontiformes; family Heterodontidae; genus Heterodontus; species Heterodontus francisci. The sequence continues at coordinate 2,761,050 of NC_090376.1, read as the reverse complement.
TACAGATTAGGTGTGAATATACTGAATATTGAACAGCAGCAAGTGCAAACCTGAAGAAAAACAACCTGAAAAAAACAGTGGGTAAGCAAACTGAACAAACTAAGATGAAATGAAATAAATGCAAAAAAAGATTGTAAAAAATGTAAAAAGGAATGTAAAAAAAAAGGAAGAAAAAATAACTAAAAATGACTAAAAATGAAAGTAAAGTGGGGGGCTGTCATGCTCTGAAATTATTGAACTCAATGTTCAGTCCGGCAGGCTGTAGTGTGCCTAATCGGTAAATGAGATGCTGTTCCTCGAGCTTGCGTTGATGTTCACTGGAACACTGCAGCAATCCCAGGACAGAGATGTGAGCATGAGAGCAGGGGGGGAGTGTTGAAATGGCAAGCAACCGGAAGCTCAGGGTCCTGCTTGCGGACTGAGCGGAGATGTTCCACAAAGCAGGGAACTCTGGTTTATGGGCTGAAGGCACGGCCACCAACAGTGAAGACACACGAAATAACGGAGTGAGAGAAATGGAGTGTGTGATAGGACAACGAGGAGGGGGGGGGGGGGGGGGTTCTGGGGCAGGAGGACATTACTGAGATAGGGAGGGGCGAGACCATTGATATGCACAGAAGGAGTCATGATGAATAAACACTGAAATGGAAGAATTAAGATTTTTTTTTAAAATCCAACTGCCAAACAAAATCACAAGAACATGGACACTTATACACAGTAAAAATGGAGTAGTGGCCATGTGACCACTCCTGTGCTGGAAATCCATATGCTCGTCTGCAAGGACGAGGATCGTTCACCTCGTCTGAAATAGCTCTCGAGAAACCCCCTTTGAAATTGAAAGGAGCTAGTGTATATTAAAGACGCTGAACGACATGAATGGATCAACTGAGGATGTTGGAGACAATCTGGCTCAAAGCCAAACCAAGATGAATGAAGGTGCGGAGCAGCAACGTAACAGAATGATTCCCATTCAAACATCAAATGACGGTGTCATGCTAGGCCCCCACCTGCCAAGAATGAGGCACATTAATTTTGTCATGAACATCGATTTTAAACTGTTACTGGAGTGAAGAAAGGACTTGTTAAACAGATCAGATGTGGCTGGAAAAGACATTTGCATATTAACAGACAGTGATTGGAAGGACAAAGCACCATTCCCTGACACATTCAACCCACAATGAACCTTGATCACCAGGTAGTGTGTGCAAGAGGAGCATTCCAGAGACTGCTAAGGTGATACAATCCACGACGTGGTCAGACCAGTTAGTCTCCCTGTGTCAGCGTGAGTTTCCTCCGGGTGCTCCGGTTTCCTCCCACATGCCAAAGACTTGCAGCATGATAGGTAAATTGGCCATTATAAATTGCCCCTAGTACAGGTAGGTGATAGGGACAGGTGGGGATGTGGTAGGAATTTGGAATTAGTGTAGGATTAGTATAAATGGGTGGTTGATGGTCGGCACAGACTCGGTGGGCCGAAGGGCCTGTTTCAGTGCTGTATCTCTGAATAAAAAAAATAAATAAATAAACCTGCTTTGCAACCTGGGTTTTTCTGAATTGTACAAACAGTTTGAACTGAGAAAGACTGTTTGCTCCTGGACTGAGAAGAATCCACTGAAGACACATGAACCCCAAGAGAGATAAGTCTCCTACAGCGAACAAGGTTTAAGAATACTGGGCCCCAACGAAAAGCAAGATCTACCTACAATCAAGGACTCTACAGTGAGCTCGAAGAACCGTAACAAAATCTCTTCAGATATTGCCTCAAACTTTTCCACTTTATTTTTCTTCTGCTCTTTTCTGTCTCTATTTGCACGTGTGTACCGTGTATGCATGCAAGCGTGGGTGCGTCAACCAAATTAGAGTTTAAGATTAATAAATTTCAACTTTTCGTCTTTAAACCTAAGAAAGCCTGTTTGTACTGGTTTCTTTGTCTTATAATTGGAAAGCGGTGAACAAGGATTCACCAAGGGGGAGCTAAAAACATGGTGTGTTTAAAAATTAAGCCCTGTTACAGTAAGAACAGGCGAAAGCTGAAAGGGAACCCTGGACCTCTTTCTCACCAGGTCGTAACAACGGCCATGGTTATTATATCTTGTCCATTTTCTGGTCACAACAGGGGAGAGGGCCATGCATCTCCTAACAGAAGCTCATGCAAGAGATTTTTACCTTAAAAGGTATCTCTCTGGAGAGAGAGAGGGGAGATCAAGCCAACATCACAGAAAGCCTATGAGAAGGATCCAACAAGACAAGAACCCCACTGACCAAGAATAGCCACCACAGCAAAATGACTTTGAGACTAATCATCTGTGAAGGTAACAAACTACACACCACTGGCTTTGGGCTGCATTACAACCACTAGAGCTCCACAATACCTCTGCAAATCCAAGATTGCGAATAATCAGGCCTGCAACTTTAAAAAAAACTTTTCCTCCCGAGAAGACTCAATAATCTTCTGCAAACCACAAACACTTTACCTCACTTGGGACTTTAAACTATCTCTTACCCTTTTCTCTCTATCTATTCTTGTGTATGTATGTGTGGGTGAATGTGTGTGTGAGAGTGGTGTTGCAATCATTTTGTGATTTGTTTAAAAATAAGTAGGTTTTTATTTAAACCTACGAGAAAACTTGTTGTTTGTCTGTTTATTTAACCCTAAAGACACTAAGGGGCTAAAGCGCCAGTTTAACAAAACACGATTGCAGTCAGTTGGGAGGTGAACAGTAGGAACCAGCCATACCCCTTACCAACTGTCCGTAACACCATGGAGCAATTTGAAAACAAGGATGAGATATTAAAATCAAGACGTTGCTTGACTGGTCAGTGAGCATGGGGGTGATAGCGGAACAGGACTTGGTGTGAGTTAGGATGCAGACAGGAGCGTTTTGGATGAGCTTGAGGAGGGTAGAATGTGAGGGGCCGTGCAGGAGAGCATTGGAATAGAGGCATCTGGATGTAACAAAAGCATGGATGAGGGTTTCAGCAGCAGATGAGCTGAGGCAGGGCCGAGTCAGTGATATTACAGAGATAGAAAGAAACAGGTTTTAGTGAATTTGGGGTAAGAGGAGATACAGGGAGCAGTTACACTTTCCAGTTGTGGACAAAGTGTCAGTAACAAACACCTGAAGATTTCACTCCAATTCACACTCCGAGCACAGTTAGAGTTATCCGGGCACTTCACTAATGTGAACCCAGGCACAAATGGGGGTCACACTCAGTTACATACCTCACCTCCAACCAGGACTGTGAGTGACAGGCAGCAATAGTGCTTGTGGGCAAGACAGCTGAGTGTGTAGAGAGGATTGATGGAAAGCTGAACCTTTCTGTGCATTTGCCTGATGTTGGGTACTCAGGGGTTGAGGGAAGACGCAGGTCACTGGCCAGAGCTGTTTAAACAGGTAAATGCCTTAAATACACAGCAAGTATCAGAACCATGTAACACTGGGATGTCTCTGACAGACAGATTTCACATTCCTCACATTCTTGCCTTCTGTGTTTAGCATACACAGAATCAAACTCTGTACACTTGACTCCACCTCTCCCAAAGCAGGTACAACACAAGTTAGGTACATGCAGATTCCCAGGGTCCATGTTTATATGAAGTGGGCGAGGTTGCAGCCCTTGTTTGAATGTTTAAGGCAGCTGCTACTCAAGATTCGACTGCGCTTCAGCCTCACATTCCTTTGGGCACCCTTGCGGAGGGGATGGGGGGGCGGAATGGGAGGAGGATCTCCTCGTCGGTCTGCTCCTGGGCCTGGCCAAGGTGGCGATTCACAGGTCCAGGCAGCGGGCCGTGGCAGGGGGAGGGGGCAGGGGGTTCTTTGCACCCTGATTGCCTGCCCCTCTTCCGAGGTTACGTTCGCACCCGGGTGACCCTGGAGAGGGAGCATGCGGTGTCCGCAGGTTCGCTCAATGCCTTCCGCGACCAATGGGCACCGCAGCAGTCACAGTGCATCATAGATGCTGAGAACGGTATTTTAATTAAGTTATTTTAGGAAACGAAACATAGATAAAAAGGGGACATGGGGAATAAAGGCTATCTCGATAAACAAAGAAAAAACACTCCCATGACAGGTACAGCACAGGGGTTAGATACAGAGTAAAGCACCCTCTACACTGTCCCCATCAAACACTCCCTGGACAGGTACAGCACGGGGTTAGATACAGAATAAAGCTCCCTCGAGATACAGAGTAAAAAAAATGGGGTTGGCTGTTGCCTGACTGGGGGTGCTGAGTGGTTAACAAGCTGCAGCTGACTGTGGCTGTGTGACTGCTGCAAGGAGAAAGATTGAGATTGAAAGTTTTTCCATCTATCTTTATTCTAAAAGAAGAAAACAGGAGGCCAAAAGAACTGACAGCTCATGTGGGGTTGGCTTTTTTGAAGCCCTTTCATTGATTGTTGTGGGGAGGGGGAAGGAAGAGACCAGAAGAACTTGGATGAGGGTCGTTTGTTTGAACAGGGAGATCCACTGTTTAACAGCATTGAATAGGAGCTCCCTCCCCACCCCAACGAGCTAACCTGGGATAGCTGGAGCTGCCCAGGTGAAGAGACTTTCTCTTAACTGTGTAAAGCACATCGGAAGCAGTGTGTGTCTGGGCAGCTACAGCTGTCCCAGGTGAAGACATCGCACCCCCTCCTACCACCAACTGGATGAACAGCGAAGAGACTGCCTGAATTAAGACTTGCAAATAGACTGATTCCTCCTGACCTTCCTCTCGTTCAGCCTCTCTCCCTAGCCATAACCTTCATTCTGTCTTTTTGGGATAATTTTTTGCTGTTATTTGTTAAGCCCCTGGAAAGGACGGCATTACCCCTGAAATAACCAAGAGTGCTGCACTTTCAGCACTCTACGAACTGCTTTGCCTATGCTGGGATGAGGGAGCAGTACCACAGGACATGCACGATGCCAATATCATCACCCTCTATAAGAACAAGGGTGACCGCGGTGACTGCAACAACTACCGTGGAATCTCCCTGCTCAGCATAGTGGGGAAAGTCTTCGCTTGAGTCGCTTTAAACAGGCTCCAGAAGCTGGCTGAGCGCGTCTACCCTGAGGCACAGTGTGGCTTTCGTGCAGAGAGATCGACCATTGACATGCTGTTCTCCCTTCGCCAGCTACAGGAGAAATGCCGTGAACAACAGATGCCCCTCTACATTGCTTTCATTGATCTCACCAAAGCCTTTGACCTCGTCAGCAAACGTGGTCTCTTCAGACAACTAGCAAAGATCCTATGTCAACCAAAGCTACTAAATATCATCACATCATTAACATGACAATATGAAAGGCACAATTCAGCAAAGCGGTGCCTCATCAGACCCCTTTCCTATCCTGAGTGGTGTGAAACAGGGCTGTGTTCTCCCACCTACACTGTTTGGGATCTTCTTCTCCCTGCTGCTCTCACATGTGTTCAAGTCTTCAGAAGAAGGAATTTTCCTCCACAAGATCAGGGGGCAGGTTGTTCAACCTTGCCCGTCTAAGAGTGAAGTCCAAAGTACGGAAAGTCCTCATCAGGGAACTCCTCTTTGCTGACGATGCTGCTTTAACATCTCACACTGAAGAGTGTCTGCAGAGTGTCATCGACAGGTTTGCGACTGCCTGCAATGAATTTGGCCTAACCATCAGCCTCAAGAAAATGAACATCATGGGGCAGGACGTCAGAAATGCTCCATCCATCAATATCGGTGACCACGCTCTGGAAGTGGTTCAAGAGTTCACCTACCTAGGCTCAACTATCACCAGTAACCTGTCTCTCGATGCAGAAATCAACAAGCGCGTGGGAAAGGCTTCCACTGCTATGTCCAGACTAGCCAAGAGAGTGTGGGAAAATGGCGCACTGACACGGAACACAAAAGTCCGAGTGTATCAAGCCTGTGTCCTCAGTACCTTGCTCTACAGCAGCAAGGCCTGGACAACATATGTCAGCCAAGAGCAACGTCTCAATTTTACATTTTTTTTACATTTTTTACAATCTTTTTTTTTTGCATTTATTTCATTTCATCTTAGTTTGTTCAGTTTGCTTACCCACTGTTTTTTTTCAGGTTTGCACTTGCTGCTGTTCAATATTCAGTGTATTAACAGCTAATCTGTACTAATGCTTTGTCTTTCAACACACCATTAACATATTGTTTGCCTTTGCTCCGTGACCTTTTGGTCAGCTATGTGGCCTGGTCCAATCTAGACCTCCTTTGTTATCTCTTGCCCCACCCCCACCTCACTTGCTTATAACCTGTGACTTTTCTAATATTTGTAAGTTCCGAAGAAGGGTCACTGACCCGAAACGTTAACTCTGCTTCTCTTTTCACAGATGCTGCCAGACCTGCTGAGTGGTTCCAGCATTTCTTGTTTTTGTCTCAATTCATTCCATCTTCGCTGCCTCCAGAAAATCCTTGGCATCAGGTGGCAGGACCGTATCTCCAACAGAGAAGTCCTCGAGGCGGCCAATATCCCCAGCATATACACCCTATTGAGTCAGCGGCGCTTGAGATGGCTTGGCCATGTGAGCCGTATGGACATTGATCACAAGTCGTGGGAGTCAGTTGCCAGCGTCCGCCAGAGCTGGTGGGCAGCCATAAAGGTGGTCTAAAATGTGGCGAGTCAAAGAGACTTAGCAGTTGGCAGGCAAAAAGACAGAAGCGCAAGGATAGAGCCAACTGTGTAACAACCCTGACAGCCAATTTTATCTGCAGCACCTGTGGAAGGGTCTGTCACTCATGGACAGATGCAACTGCAACAGGTAGATTGGTGAGGACGAGGTCAACTATGTTTTTCCCTCTTGTTAGTTCCTTCTTGGCCTTTATAGCCACTCCAGGCGCTGCTCCACAAACCACTGACCACCTCCAGGCACTTACCCAATGTCTCTCGAGACAAGGAGGCCAAAGAAGATTTGTTATCCCTTTCTCTCGATTTCCTTTTTTTTTCCTCAACGGTGGGTGTGATTCTTCTACCCCATGGCTTCACAGTCCTCTCCAGTGACGGGGCCTTCCTATGCTGCGGCAGCCGCTCCTGTGGCCCCGTCAGCATTTAAAATATTGATATCAAAGCTTGGGGTGAAGAGTTACACCCACTCTACCATGACTATTGAGGCTTGCGTTAAGGCAATGGCCGAGGTTGTCGGCCCCTCAGCCACTGTGGTAGCCTCAAAGATGTACAGGAAGGCTGTGTTCTTCCTGAAGACAGAGCGGGCGGTGTCCCTTGCCCTGAGTAAGTGGCTCACGGTGGGTGGGACCTTCCTGCCAGTGTACCTTCTGGGGGCCACTGCATAGCGGATAGTGTTGTCGAGCATCCTGCCCTTCATTCCTGATGAGCTCCTCCTCCCCCACCTGCACCAACTGGGGGAGGTGAGGTCGGGGATCACCCCAGTCCCACTCGGTCTTCGGGAGCACAGCTTCCGACTTGTATACTCCTTCCGCCGCCAGCTATTTATGCAGCTGGCGCGGGAGGTGGTCTTGGAGGGCTACTTCAGCGTGTAGTTCCAGGGGATGGCCTACCGCTTCTTCTGGACCTCAGACGGGGTGCGGTGCCAATTCTGCAAGGGGGTGGGGCATGCTCGTAAAAACTGCCCCAACCTCCCAGCCGTCAACTCCACCTCGGCAGCCCAGGGTGGCGCCACTGCACCTCCTCCCACTCCCCCCACACATCCTACAGACACAGCTCAGATCCAGAGGCTTTGGTTTTCACGGCCTCCGGCGGGGTGGAGAGTGCCCGTCTGAGTGGAAGGACGGCGCGGAGCAAAAATAAACACGGACAGGCAGGTCCCCTGGACACCGTGGCACAACCAGAGCCTGAGCTCAGCCCAAGACCCGGTCTCGGGCAACCCACTTGCCCCAGGGCTGGGCTCAGGCCCAGGGTGACTAAAAAAAAAAGGACGGTACAGAGGCGGAGGCCTCTGATGACATGGAGGTCTCTGAGCCTCCGTGCCCAACTGGGAAAAAGAGGAGAAGGCACCCCTCCACAGAGGTAACTCAGGGCCCTGAGGTGCAGGGTCCATCTGTTGGAGGGGAGCTGTCTCCTGGTTCGGGTCCCCAGGTTCCCCCTGCCACCACCATCATCAAGGCTGCAAAGTCTGGGCAGGAGCTCCCTACCCCTCAGGATGGAGGGGAGGGGGAGACCCCTGTACATGAGGCCCCTCCTATAGGAGCAAGTGGAGCCCTGCTTGTGGTGGGGGATCCTGGGGACCCCTCCCATTCTGCCACTGGGTCGGGTGCCCTAAGTGGAGGAGAGGGCAAGGCCCCAAAGGGTCGGCCCTCCCAGCCAAAATCCACCACCAACCAGGAGACACCCGACCCGGTTATAATTGAAAATGCTGGCCCATCTGCTTGGTCTGTGGGCACTGGCGGAGCGGGAGATGGTCTCCTCTCTCCGCCTTCGGTCTCGGCTCCGGCTGGATTTCCGAAGTCGGGAACTTCCATCTCCCCTGGACCGCTCATTGGCCTGGGGACGGAGGTGGAAAAGGGTCCTGAACCGCTGGCGCCCACAGGCTCCAGTTCCACAGGAGAACCTAGAGAGGACTCCTCCGCCATCGATCCTGGGGGTGGGATCGTGACGGAGGTGGGATCAGCTGGCGCGGCCGGGACGTCCGCCCCACAGTGTGTGGTGGATGTGACGGCCGCTGGCAGTGAAGACCCGGATGAGGACTCGGTGTGGGGCACGGAGGATGATCTTCATTCCATCGCCAGTAAGGTGGTGGTGTCCCTCGTGCCTCCCACCGAGTCTCCCCTCATCCCCACGGCGGAACTTCAGGATTTCCTCACGGCATGCAGGGGCTGCCGCAATAAAGTTCAGCTGGCCCTCGGCCGTTGGTTGAATCTGGTGCTGATCATCCGGTCCAACCGTGCCGCCCTCAAGAAAGCGGGGAAGGGCGCAGGCGTGAAACTGGTTGAGAGGCGCCGGTTTAACGCGTTCCTCAATGGGTTGCTGGGGGAGTGGAAGGCCAGGTGCACTTCCGCTCCCTCCTCACAGTGAGCTGTTGGTGACGGGTTTTAAGTACCTTTGACATGAAGATAACCATAGCCATACGCGCGGATCCTGGGGGAAAGCCTGGAGACTAGGGAGATTCCCCACTTGTGGCGCAGGGCGGTCATCATCCTGTTACCGAAGAGGGGCGATCTCCGCCTGCTTAAAAACTGGCGTCCGGTCTCCCTCCTCAGCATAGATTATAAGATCTTTGCCCGGGCTATGTCTACCCGCCTGGGCTCCGTGCTGGCCCACATGATCCACCCCGATCAATCCTACACGGTCCCGAGCCAGTCCATCCAGGACAACATCCACCTGGTCCGGGAACCTGATCCATCTTTCCCAGAGAACTGGTCTGTTAGTCGCCTTTCTCTCCCTCGATCAGGAGAAGGCGTTCGACAGGGTGGATCACGAATACCTTTCTGGGACTCTGCGCACATTCGGACTAGGGCTGCATTTTGTGGCCCAGGTCCGACCTTTATGAGCCGCCGCAGAGTGTCTGGTCAAAGTTAACGGGTCCTTGACGGCGCCCCTTCGCTTTGGGAGAGGAGCGCGTCAGGGATGCCCCATGTCCGGCCAATTGTATACCATCTGCGTGGAACCCTTCCTGTGCCTGCTTCGCAGGAGGTAGACGGGATTGGCTCTGCGCGGGCCAGCCATGCGGGTCGTCCTCTCGGCTTACGCCGACGACGTGCTCCTCGCAATCACAGATCCCGTTGACTTGCGGAGGATGCGTGACTGCCAGCAGACCTTTTCTGCTGCGTCCTCCGCGAGGATCAATTGGGAGAAATGTTTCGGACTCCTGGTGGGTCAGTGGCAGGTGGACTCCCTACCGGAGAAGTTAACACCTTTTGCGTGGAGCACCACGCACTTCCTCTATCTGGGAGTCCACCTTAGCCTCGCTGAGGAAGCCTGGCCGGCAAATTGGCAGGAGTTGGAGGCGAAAGTCACCACTCGGCTGGGGCGCTGGACAGGACTGCTCCGAATGCTTTCCTACAGGGGCCGAGTGCTGGTCATAAACCAACTGGAGGCCTCCATGCTGTGGTACCGGTTGGTCACTTTGGCCCGGGCCCCTACATTCGCCACCAGTCGGGGCGCTCCCTCGCTGGCGGAGGAGAGTGCCTCGGCTCTCCAGGGACAGACTGGTGGGCGGGGGAGTAGCCGAAGCCCCTGGGATGCCCCTCACTGCGGGTGGCGAGGGGTCTCGGGAGTGCGGAGCTCTCCCGGCCGACCTGACCCCCACTCGGCCAGAACTGCTCATCGGACCCAGGCCCCGAAACCCTCCTCAGCAGCCGGTCCCGCACAACCCGAGCCACCTTTCGGAAATGCCCTTCCTGCCATTCCAATCACAAGTCAGGAGTGTGATGGAATACTCTCCACTTGCCTGGATGGGTGCAGCTCCAACACCACTCTGGAAGCTCGACACCATCCAGGACAAAGCAGCCCGCTTGATTGGCACCCCATCTACAAACATTTACTCCCTCCACCACCGACGCACAGTGGCAGTAGTGTGTACCATCTACAAGATGCACTGCAGCAACACACCAAGGCTCCTTAGACAGCACCTTCCAAACCCGTGACCTCTACCAACTAGAAGGACAAGGGCAGCAAATGAATGGGAACACCACCACCTGCAAGTTCCCCTCCAAGTCACACACCATCCTGACTTGGAACTATATGACCGTTCCTTCACTGTCACTGGGTCAAAATCCTGGAACTCCCTTCCTAACAGCACTGTGTCATAGAGTCATACAGCACAGAAACAGGCCCTTCGGCCCACCGCGTCCATGCCGACCATAATGCCTATCTATACTAATCCCACCTGCCTGCATTAATTCCATATCCCTCTATGCCTTGCTCATTCAAGTACCTGTCCAATTGCCTCTTAAATGTTGCTACTGTTCCTGCCTCCACCACCTCCTCTGGCAGCTCATTCTAGATACCCACTATTTTTTGTGTGAAAAATTTACCCCTTTGATCCCCTTTAAACCTCTTCCCTCTCACCTTAAATCTATGTCCTCTAGTTTTAGTCACCCCTACCATGGGAAACAGACTCTGGCTATCTACCTTATCTATGCCTCTCATAATTTTATATACCTCTACCATATCCCCTCTCAGCCTCCTTCGCTCCAGGGAAAACAGACCCAGCCTATCCAATCTCTCTTTATAACTCAAGCCCTCCAAACCAAGCAACATCCTTGTCTCTCTGGTTGATCCTGACTTACACTGTTAATATCTGTGGGTTGTCCAATCTGTCATTGTTAATATCTGTTGGTTATCCAGTCTGACACTGTTTATATGTTTAGTTAATCCAGACTCCTTTGGGCCTCCTTATCTCGAGAGACAATGGATACGCGCCTGGAGGTGGTCAGTGGTTTGTGAAGCAGCGCCTGGAGTGGCTATAAAGGCCAATTCTGGAGTGACAGGCTCTTCCACAGGTGCTGCAGAGAAATTTGTTTGTTGGGGCTGTTGCACAGTTGGCTCTCCCCTTGCGCCTCTGTCTTTTTTCCTGCCAACTACTAGACTGACAATATCTGTAGTTAATCCAGTCTGACACTATTAATATCTGTAGTTAATCCAGTCTGACACTATTAATATCTATGGGTTATCCAGTCTGACACTATTAATATCTATGGGTTATCCAGTCTGACACTATTAATATCTGTGGGTTTTCCAGTCTGACACTATTAATATCTGTGGGTTTTCCAGTCTGACACTATTAATATCTGTGGGTTTTCCAGTCTGACACTATTAATATCTGTGGGTTTTCCAGTCTGACACTATGAATATCTGTAGTTAATCCAGTCTGACACTATTAATATCTGTAGTTAATCCAGTCTGACACTATTAATATCTATGGGTTATCCAGTCTGACACTATTAATATCTATGGGTTATCCAGTCTGACACTATTAATATCAGTGGGTTATCCAGTCTGACACTATTAATATCTGTTGTTTATCCAGTCTGACACTATTAATATCTATGGGTTATCCAGTCTGACACTATTAATATCTGTGGGTTATCCAGTCTGACACTATTAATATCTGTAGTTAATCCAGTCTGACACTATTAATATCTGTGGGTTATCCAGTCTGACACTATTAATATCTGTTGTTTATCCAGTCTGACACTATTAATATCTATGGGTTATCCAGTCTGACACTATTAATATCTATGGGTTATCCAGTCTGACACTATTAATATCTGTGGGTTATCCAGTCTGACACTATTAATATCTGTAGTTAATCCAGTCTGACACTATTAATATCTGTGGGTTATCCAGTCTGACACTATTAATATCTGTTGTTTATCCAGTCTGACACTATTAATATCTATGGGTTATCCAGTCTGACACTATTAATATCTGTGGGTTATCCAGTCTGACACTATTAATATCTGTTGTTTATCCAGTCTGACACTATTAATATCTATGGGTTATCCAGTCTGACACTATTAATATCTGTGGGTTATCCAGTCTGACACTATTAATATCTGTTGTTTATCCAGTCTGACACTATTAATATCTGTAGTTAATCCAGTCTGACACTATTAATATCTGTGGGTTATCCAGTCTGACACTATTAATATCTGTTGTTTATCCAGTCTGACACTATTAATATCTATGGGTTATCCAGTCTGACACTATTAATATCTGTGGGTTATCCAGTCTGACACTATTAATATCTATGGGTTATCCAGTCTGACACTATTAATATCTGTGGGTTATCCAGTCTGACACTATTAATATCTGTTGTTTATCCAGTCTGACACTATTAATATCTATGGGTTATCCAGTCTGACACTATTAATATCTGTGGGTTATCCAGTCTGACACTATTAATATCTGTAGTTAATCCAGTCTGACATTATTAATATCTGTTGGTTATCCAGTCTGACACTATTAATATCTATGGGTTATCCAGTCTGAAACTATTAATATCTGTTGGTTATCCAGTCTGACACTATTAATATCTATGGGTTATCCAGTCTGACACTATTAATATCTATGGGTTATCCAGTCTGACACTATTAATATCTATGGGTTATCCAGTCTGACATCGACAGGTTTGCGTCTGCCTGCAATGAATTTGGCCTAACCATCAGCCTCAAGAAAACGAACATCATGGGGCAGGATGTCAGAAATGCTCCATCCATCAATATTGGCGACCACGCTCTGGAAGTGGTTCAAGAGTTCACCTACCTAGGCTCAACTATCACCAGTAACCTGTCTCTAGATGCAGAAATCAACAAGCGCATGGGTAAGGCTTCCACTGCTATGTTCAGACTGGCCAAGAGAGTGTGGGAAAATGGCGCACTGACACGGAACACAAAAGTCCGAGTGTATCAGGCCTGTGTCCTCAGTACCTTGCTCTACGGCAGCGAGGCCTGGACAACGTATGCCAGCCAAGAGCGACGTCTCAATTCATTCCATCTTCGCTGCCTTCGGAGAATACTTGGCATCAGGTGGCAGGACTATATCTCCAACACAGAAGTCCTTGAAGCGGCCAACATCCCCAGCTTATACACCCTACTGAGTCAGCGGCGCTTGAGATGGCTTGGCCATGTGAGCCGCATGGAAGATGGCAGGATCCCCAAAGACACATTGTACAGCGAGCTCGCCACTGGTATCAGACCCACCGGCCGTCCATGTCTCCGTTATAAAGACGTCTGCAAACGCGACATGAAATCGTGTGACATTGATCACAAGTCGTGGGAGTCAGTTGCCAGCATTCGCCAGAGCTGGCGGGCAGCCATAAAGACAGGGCTAAATTGTGGCGAGTCGAAGAGACTTAGTAGTTGGCAGGAAAAAAGACAGAGGCGCAAGGGGAGAGCCAACTGTGCAACAGCCCCAACAAACAAATTTCTCTGCAGCACCTGTGGAAGAGCCTGTTACTCCAGAATTGGCCTTTATAGCCACTCCAGGCGCTGCTTCACAAACCACTGACCACCTCCAGGCGCGTATCCATTGTCTCTCGAGATAAGGAGGCCCAAAGAAGATCCAGTCTGACACTATTAATATCTGTTGGTTATCCAGTCTGACACTATTAATATCTATGGGTTATCCAGTCTGACACTATTAATATCTGTGTCTTTTCCAGTCTGACACTATTAATATCTGTGTCTTTTCCAGTCTGACACTATTAATATCTATGGGTTATTGTTGGAGAATTTTCTGAGCTTTGCGAATTATTTCTTAACTTTATAAAAATAGAGTAACAGGACGCAGCTTGTAGCTAACCTAACCAATGATCAGGAAATGTAGACAGAGCAACTGACCACAATCATCTGGCTTAGGAAGGGACAGAGCTCATGATGGATTTTGGGGAAGTGAAAGCAGAGTATTCGTTACTGACTCTTCCGTTTTATCATGTTTGTGCAACCTAGCCAGAAGTAACGGCCAAATATAGTACCTGGAGTGTGTACGTTAAATAGGGAACAATAGCTTGTTTTGCTCAAACTAACGCTCTACTGATCTCGGACATTGCAAAGGGCACAGAGCTGCAGGTGGTCTTGTGGTTGTCCTGTGGTTTATGCTTAATTGTGAAACTGCTAGCTCTGCTTCTTTTATACTATATAAGTCCACGGCGATTTGCAATTGGCGGGAGCAGCACTGGACCGCATTTAGGTAAGGTGTGCTACCCCATGATATCATGGAATAAAGTGTTTGATTCTCAACGTCTGAGTCCGGAGAATTTGTTCAACAATTGGGCACAATCTGGATTTTTCTCCAACAGTTTTGGCGTAGTCGGCAGGATCCCTGAGTTCACGGGATCCAAAAGAACCTAGTGAAGAAATAATTGACAGGATCAGGGGTAAGTCAACTTTTCTGTGACCCTGATATCCCAATCACCCAGCCTGAGCCGGAATTAAGAGGACAACTGCGTCCCACGTGAAGGCCAGGAATTAAGTGGGCGAAGGGAACAAAGGGGTCAAGGAAGAATTGGCTGAAACCTGATCAGAAAAGGTCTAAAATTCCGCGAAGGGAAGTTTGAAAAGGAGATAAGTAGAAAATCCAGTAAAATTTGGTGAATTCGGTGTAGTAGTAGTACCAAATTCCGGGAATTTGGTGATCCTAATTTGAGTTTGCACGAGCTGTTCCTCCACCGGGTGGAGTAAAAAGGCTGTGGGACAAAAGGAATTAGGACAACCGTCTGGGACGGTGAACGACTAGGGCTGTAACTAAACAATACCAATTGACCCGACAGGCACGTGATCGTTGCTCCTGAGTACACGAGCCGGAATCTGGCCCTAGAGAGAGAGGCTGTGAGACGGAAGGAGAACGAAAAAGCGTTGACCTGAGGAGACAGGGGTGAGCCGGTTAGCTGATCTTGAGAACTTAACATTAACTGTCTCTGTGTGTGCTTGCGTCTGTCTCTGTCTTGTCTGTGGTTATATTTTTGTATTAGTTCCGTTGTGGTGTTGCGGTTGTTCTTTGTGTTTAATACTGCTTACTCAATAGAGAAAGGAAACAATATCCGAGTGAAGAAGATTCTGAGGAAGCAGAAGAAGCAGAGAGAAAATGGGCTTAACGGCATCCAAGAAGGAAGGGTTGCCCCTGGGGACAAATAATTCGTGTCCTCTGGGGAAAGGCGACCCATGACCTTTTGCCCACTCAAAAGGAACGAAGAAACGTCACGGTAAAATCATTCAATGTAAGAATAAGGTAGGAGACCCCCTGGTTCTGCCAGGGTCACCGGCTGATAAAGTATGGAAAGAAACAGGTGATAGTAGATATGTAATTCTGTTTAGTTCAGATTTATATGGGTGGTCGCACGGAAATTGGCCTTATGGAGGTTCTTTCAAATTTGAAAAGATAGATTATTGGAAAACATGTGTTGAAAGCGGGTGCGGAGATCCAACCTGGGATAATGTCTATATGATCCAGTGTTTAAATAAGTTCAGGGAAATTGCAAAAGGCCATCAACCGCCGAAGAATAAAGAACACCATGCCTCCGCATCAGCACCGCCACCGTATAGCATTGAGTCTCAAGCAGTTCAGTACCCGAAACTTCCCGTCCCTGCCCTGAACGCTGAACCCCCTGATGAAGTAGTGGCCTTTATCGCCACTCGCCCACGACAGAATTCGGCCAATCCGGCCACTGATCCAAATAATGAGGTAAATCAGGAAAATCAGGCCAACACTGAGGTCCTGCCCGAAAATGAAGGCGCGGGACCCCAGCAGGACTCTAGCATCTCCTCCACGACCCATGGCATGAACCTCCGGCCTCGCAATGTCCATCAGACTCCCCTAGAGTGTCCCCGAGTAATGATCGGTGACACAACTTTTGACAAACTGTGGACCCATGTGGAAGTCCGCGGTATGCTCCAAGATGCCCCTAATCCACTAAAACGTCCGACAGGTTTTTATAATTGGTTAGTACAAATTTGCGACATTTACAATTGCCTCCCTCAAGATGTGCACACTTTAATGCATCTGGCCTATGGGACCCAAAAGGCTCCATCACGTTCCCCCGGATACCCTGGTCTGTGGAGGAACCGCGGAGTACTTGGCTTGAAACCACCGCTAAGCCCGTCATTATGGCCGCCGCAAAACAACAAGCGGATTTTGGGGAAGTTACTCAGTGTCTACAAAAGGCCACTGAGACTATGCCCGACTTCCTTGCCCGTTTTAGAGAGACTTGGGAATCATCTGCTGGGATCCCCCTCGCAGATAATAATAAGCTGGCTGTCCAAACACTTGTCAACTGTATGCAGTCTAAACATGCACAGATTTTCAAGTCCAACAACCTTGGTTGGCAAGATCTGGCCTGGAACGAGCTCCTTACTCACCTCACCAATATGGACAGACAGGGTCTTTTTGATAGCAAAAGGGAAAAGGAGGCATACCCCCGACTGACAAAGACATGGAATCAGGGACAGGGACCGCGACGTAAGGGAAAAAGTGAATACAAATGCTTCGCCTGTGGGGGAATGGGTCACAGGGCTCGAGACTGCCCGTCGGGACCCTCTCAGCGGTTGTCGCGACAACCGCAGCGGGAAGCCCAACGGGAAGTCATCCAGGCCACGCCGCAACGGGCCCCCTATACTTTTAATGACCCTTTTCCCTACAACCCCAATGCCTAGGGTTGCCGCATGAGGCAGGTTATGCAGGCCGCCACGATACGACTCTCCCACTCACCTTTGGAAAATCCCATGATGGACGTAGATATGGGGGGTCGTATCGTCTCGGTTTTGGTGGACTCCGGAGCCACCCACACATCTGCACCTCCCTCAGCGGGTCTTCCTCTAAGCTCCAAAACTGTCTGCACTGTGGGTGTCTCTGGAGTGCCCATGGTTGAACCCCTTTCTACCCCCGTGCCCATTGTCATTGGACCGGTAACAGTCCCCGACATTACTATAGTCTCCCCCTCTTGCCCAGTGGCCCTACTCGGTCGCCAAACCCTTTGCAAACTCAACGCCTCCATTCACTGTTCGCCACAGGGCCTCATTTTAGAGATCCCTGACTCTGGTCTCCCCCTCTTGCAGGCAGCTATGACTGTAACCCCGCCTCTTTCCTCTTCTATTCCTTCCCTGTACGCATGGACATTTTCGGGCGACCCTGTACATGCTAATCTTACCTTGTTACTCTCACATCTGGAACGCGCCGCCCCATCTCCCACGATCGGTTTCCTTCGTTGGATAGTATGGACCGGTGGTTTTCTGCGTAAACTACACTGCACTGCCGCTTACCTTGATCATCCTGATCCTTCTTATTCGGTTGTAGTAGACTCCTATCTCAATCTATCTTCTACACTAACCTTAACTGGATTTTATTATGTGGGTGAAGAGGGATTAGCGGCAGAAGTTCTGCTCAATGCCGAGCAGAGGCCGCTATTCGGAAATAACCCTGCCTCTTTTCCCCATGTTTCCATTATTGTCAAAGCCCCGTGGCGCCCCAAGGACTTGGGGCCCATGGTGCACAGACTCCGAAATATGTCTAAGGAATTTGAACCCTTGGACCCAACAGACCCTGACTCTATGCAAATTGCCTGTTTGGGACAGGAAGAATTCTGTGTGTACTGCCCTCCCTCGTCCGGCAAGACGACTTTTATCTTGCAGACCCCGCCGTTTTCCCCCTCCTATGACAACCCCTTATTGCTCGACACTGTGCCATCATCTTTATGGGCACGGCACGCCAACCACGCGGGCCTAGTCATCTCGGCCCCACCTCACTCAGTCACTGTGAAACCAGGGGCCATCCTACCGTCTATTAGGCAGTACAATGTGTCACCCAATGCCCAGAAAGGGATAAAACCAGTTATTGACTCCCTTCGAGAACAAGGCATCCTGGTACCTACCACAAGTCCTTGTAACACTCCTATCCTCCCTATTCCTAAGCCAGGAAAACCGGGACGATGGAGATTTGTGCAAGATTTGAGGGCAGTCAATGCCATTGTTATCCCCTGTTCCCCAGTAGTGCCAGACACCAATGCTATCCTTACTAGCCTCCCTGCCTCTGCCACTTGCTTTTCTGTCATCGACCTCTGTTCAGCCTTTTTCTCCATAAAATTGTCACCAGACAGCCAATACCTTTTCGCCTTTACTTACGGTGGCCGCCAATATACATGGACACGGCTTCCCCAAGGGTACACGGAGAGCCCCACTGTATATGCCTCTGCAGTACACCGGACCCTGAAAGACCTCCACCTGCCACGCAAAAGCACCTTGGTTCAGTATGCCGATAATTTGTTAGTGGCCTCCGATTCACCTACTGCCTGTATGCATGACACTGTCACATTGCTCCGCTGTTTGGCTAAAGATGGACATAAGGTCTCTATTGAAAAAATGCAATTGTGCCAAAAGACAGTACAATATTTGGGCTACAAACTTTCACATGGCCTTAGAGCATTGTCACAAGATCGCATCACAGCCATCATTAACCTCTCGCCTCCCACTACAAGAACTGAACTTTTGTCCTTTCTGGGTATGGTAAATTACTGCAGACATTGGATACCAGATTATCGAGTTATTGATGCGCCACTTCGCGAGGCATCCTCGCCGAAACAGCCAACCCAGGTGAACTGGACTTCCGAGATGGAACAGGCTGTTAAGGAACTTAAACGCTCCTTGATTTCAGCACCTGCTCTGGGCATTCCTGACTATACGCAACCATTTCAACTGTATGTTAATGAGAGGGATGGGTATGCATCAGGGATAATAGCACAACTGCATGGGGATCTCCGGCGCCCTGTAGCTTTTTATTCTGTACAATTACCACCTGTTGTAAGGGGAATGACGGCCTGTTTACAAGCTGTGGCGGCTGCCGCTGTAATGGTTGAAAAGTCCACCCCTATAGTACTGGATTATCCTTGTACAGTTTTCGTGCATCATTCGGTTTCCCTGCTGCTAAATTCAGCAGCAACTCAACATTTTACAGCGTCAAGGAGAACTGGCTATGAGGTCGTCTTACTTTCTCGTACTAATCTTACACTTCAGCGTGCCCCTGCGCTAAATCCCGCCACCCTTCTCCCTGTTATTCAGGAATCCCCGACCGCGGACCATGATTGTATACACACCGTCCATGAGGTTGTCACCCCGCGCCCGGATCTTTTTGAAACTCCGTTAGACAACCCAGAGATGATCCTTTTCACAGACGGCTCCTCCTTTCGACCCTCCGATCACCAAATGTTAGCAGGTTATGCGATATGCACACCTTTTGAAACCCTAGAATCTGCTGCCTTGCCAGAAGGCACCTCTGCGCAAGCAGCCGAACTGTTTGCGCTTACCAGAGCCTGTATCCTTGCTGACCGCAAGTCTGTTAATATTTACACAGATTCTAGATATGCTTTTGGAGTGGTTCATGATTTTGGAACTCTCTGGAAACATAGAGGGTTTATTACAACTTCTGGACGACCTTTGCAGCATGTTCGTCTTGTTAACAATCTTCTACAGGCTGTTATGCTCCCCTCTACTATAGCTGTTATGAAGTGAACTGCCCATACCACCGCAGGCGACCCAATCTCCCAAGGAAATGCCCGTGCTGACCAAGCCGCCCGACAAGCAGCTTTATCTCCTATAGTAAAAGTGCTGCAAGCCCCCAATATAGAAAAGGAGCCAGAAAAGAAGAACACGGTTTTAGATCTAATAGCAGGAATAAGGGCTGCACAAGAGAGCGCTCCACAGGCTGAAAAGGACAGTTGAGCGCGCATGGGAGCTAAGGAATCCTCCATTGTTGGACTACTGATGCATCCTGACGGCCAATTCATTTGCCCCAAAGCCCACCTGCATATTCTTGCACTGGCCGCCCATGGGGTCGGCCATGCAGGAAAGGGGGGGATGATACATGCAGTACGACAAGACTGGTACGCACCAGGTTTTCCTGCAGCAGCACAAGATCTAATATCAAGATGCTTGATATGTCTACAAAATAATAGTGCAAAACCTGTAGCCACATATGATCACCTGCCAGTCCCAGACGGACCTTTTAACCAATTACAGATTGATTTTGCACACATGCCAGCTAAACAAGGTTTTAAGTACATGTTGGTAATTGTTGACATGTTCTCCAAATGGGTAGAAGCTTTCCCCACAAGAAAAGATGATGCTAGAACAGATGTCAAATGCCTGATGAAGGATGTCATCCCTAGGTTCGGCATTCCAGGGAACATCAACAGTGATAGAGGCACCCACTTTACTGCAGCAGTAACTGAGAGTGTCAGTAAAGCATTAGGCATTACATGGAAATATCATATCTCATATCAGCCCCAGTCCTCAGGCATGGTGGAACGGATGAATGCTACCCTTAAAACTACTCTGACAAAGATCACGCAGGACACAGGCCTGCCCTGGCCACAGGCCCTACCCTTGGCCTTGTATACAATAAGAAACCAGGTCAACAGAACCACGGGACTCACCCCATTTGAGGTCCTAATGGGAAGACCAATGCCCACGGGGGCAAGACCTCCCAGGTTTCCTGTGAATGTGGCGTTACTCCTGACACAGGAGGCCCTCCTAGACTACGTTAAAGCACTTTGCAAAATGATTACCCGTAACCATGATCTGGTAAAAGAGACCATTCCCTCTCCTAGTGATAACCCAATGCATCCCTTCCAACCTGGGGACTATGTCATGATCAAATCATTGGAAAAGATTTCTCTTGCTCCTAGGTGGAAAGGCCCGTATTTAGTCCTCCTGGTGACCCGGACAGCTGTCAAGGTCGAAGGAAGACCTGAGTGGACGCACGGAACGCGCTGCAAAAGAGCACCATCCCCGGAGAAAACGCCACTCCCGGAAGAACATGATTAAAGGAAAAAGAAGTAAAGGACAACACAAATGGGTTCACAAGATACATTGCAAAAAAGTCTCTTCAGCTTTGGACTCTTAGTTGCGATAACCTACATTGTCATGGTTACCCAGGTCAAAGGATTGAAGGATAATCTTTTCTACCAGGTCCATACCAAATTGCATGGAAATCTGACTGTATGTTACCCCTTGGCCAGATCAGTTGAGGCCCTATTCGTGGCCACCCCTGGTTGGAACCCTCTGAAACTATACACTGCCGAGACATCAGGTCAACCCTGTGAGGGACAGGAGGGCAGATACAGAAGGAGTATGCAGGGAAGATGCGTAGAATTAATAGATCACACTCATCCCAATTGCAGGGGGGTGCAGGGGACAGGGGGGACTAGTTGCTCAAAGAGGGAGGATTTTCCCCTGTGTTTTACGGGACAGGGCTGGGGATGTGCCTATGCCCTCGTCCCTAAGAACGCCACTTGTGTACAGAGACAGTGTGCTCGCCAGCAATGTAAAATACACCGAGGCCGGTTTTCACGTACCTGTGATGAGGAAAGATGTTTTAACGCCACGGCAGGCAGGCAATTTATTTGCGGCCATTGTAATGGAACCCATGTGAGCTCAGACACATGGTCATATCCATTTGATTCACACCAAATGATCGGGTCAAATGGAAGATCAACCGACCCCCGCAACTGGTGGTACATCCAATACACACAGACCAATAACAAAAATATTACATGTTACCGAGCCAAGAGGGGATTCATGTTTCTCCTCAATGGCACTTACACGACGGCAACACCAACTCACCACTCACCGTCCCATGCCCCCGAGAGAGTCACACTCGCAGGAGAATGGCGGCCCGGGCTATCGGTTCAGACTTCTGCGCCGATTGGAAGGATCCAATTACCCTGGGATCATCACTAGGTTACGGATTCCTTAGTGCTCTCTCGCTGGGAGGGTCGGCGGGAGTCGTAGCTGCTAAGAATAGGAATTATCTCATTTGCGGCCTTACTATCCTGGGAAATAGCACGAGAAGGGGTCTGGAAGCCATCAATCGAGAGCTGTCGAATTGCGACTATACACCCAACAGACCCAGCAAGGGGGAGTGTGTACGATCGTGGGTGACAAATGTATTACCAATGTACGGGATGAGTCGTTCAACATCACTGAGGCCATTAACGCCATTAAAGATCAGCTTGATGATTTCAGGCAGGGCCCCAAAGTAGGAGAGGACTGGCTGGACTGGCTGTTAGGCAAGGGGTTGGTGGGAATTTTCAAAACCATTCTCAAGTATCTTCTCCTAGGCCTTGTCTTATTCCTCCATATATATATTGTAATCAGAACTGTCCTGTTCTGCTGCAGGGTCTGCTGTAAGCGCCTTGCACTCAGAACAACGTCACTAGGATTGCCCGACATGGCAGCCCCCATAGCGTCCCAAATGGTTGCAATCCCTATGAAGGAAACCCCTCCTTGGTCTACACTTCCGTTTTACGAGTCTGAGATCCCTTGCTCCGACCCAGCTTGTTATTGCTCCGATATGGAACCCCAGGATCTAAACGACCTCAACGAGTCAGAGCTGTCAGAGGATGACCTTTCCGATTGGCAGTACTCTGAGTACCTGGAATACTACCCTGAGGACTACTACCCTGGGGAGTTCCCCGAGGAGTACCCTCCCGATACCGAACCCCCACCACTGGATAACCCCCCCCAGGCTCTGGCTACATTCCCCCTTTTGCTAATGAGCATGACCTGCTCTTTCGATCTTCTGATTATCCCATGAAGGGGTAGCTGTATAACCTTTTCATATATACTTAAAATGAATTAATGAATGATCAATGTGCTTTATGAAATTATATTATGTTTGTACAATCGATTATGTAACAGTGATGCTTAATTGAGATGGTAAATGTATAAGTGTACCACCTTTTATGTTGTAAACAAGTATTTGAAGCCCCTGCAAAACTTATGCCTTTACAGAGTTCCCGCTGCCCCTTGTGATATAAGCAGGCGACGTATTGAGTGCGACCCCTCCGGGTGTTGAAGGCTGTTTCTAGACAAATAGAGACCATTAAAGGCACCTAGGTGGGATCAAGGGAAGGATTTTTAAAAGGGTTGTTGAAGAGTCAAGAGGGGACTGTGAGAACAGAATTTTAAGAACAGAATTTTATGGGGACATTTAAGCTGAGATTAATCAATCATGTATTGCTCGCTTGGCCTAGCGGCTGGTAGAGCGCGATGGCAGGAAATAAATTATGCTTCAATGACTACTTTAAATACCTCTCCCCTCCACATACGATGATATTGTGTTATCATGGTATGATAAAAGGAGGGATTGTTGGAGAATTTTCTGAGCTTTGCTAATTATTTCTTAACTTTATAAAAATAGAGAAACAGGACGCAGAATGTAGCTAACCTAACCAATGATCAGGAAATGTAGACAGAGCAACTGACCACAATCATCTGGCTTAGGAAGGGACAGAGCTCATGTTGGATTTTGGGGACGTGAAAGCAGAGTGTTCGTTACTGACTCTTCTGTTTTATCATGTTTGTGCAACCTAGCCAGAAGTAACGGCCAAATATAGGACCTGGAGTGTGTACGTTAAATAGGGAACAATAGCTTGTTTTGCTCAAACTAACGCTCTACTGATCTCGGACATTGCAAAGGGCACAGAGCTGCAGGTGGTCTTGTGGTTGTCCTGTGGTTTATGCTTAATTGTGAAACTGCTAGCTCTGCTTCTTTTATACTATATAAGTCCACGGCGATTTGCAATTGGCGGGAGCAGCACTGGACCGCATTTAGGTAAGGTGTGCTACCCCATGATATCATGGAATAAAGTGTTTGATTCTCAACGTCTGAGTCCGGAGAATTTGTTCAACAATTGGGCACAATCCGGATTTTTCTCCAACAGTTATCCAGTCTGACACTAATAATATCTGTAGTTAATCCAGTCTGACACTATTAATATCTGTAGTTAATCCAGTCTGACACTATTAATATCTGTAGTTAATCCAGTCTGACACTAATAATATCTGTGGGTTATCCAGTCTGACACTATTAATATCTGTAGTTAATCCAGTCTGACACTATTAATATCTGTAGTTAATCCAGTCTGACACTATTAATATCTGTAGTTAATCCAGTCTGACACTATTAATATCTGTAGTTAATCCAGTCTGACACTAATAATATCTGTGGGTTATCCAGTCTGACACTAATAATATCTGTAGTTAATCCAGTCTGACACTATTAATATCTGTAGTTAATCCAGGCTGACACTATTAATATCTGTAGTTAATCCAGGCTGACACTAATAATATCTGTGGGTTATCCAGTCTGACACTAATAATATCTGTAGTTAATCCAGTCTGACACTATTAATATCTGTAGTTAATCCAGTCTGACACTATTAATATCTGTAGTTAATCCAGTCTGACACTAATAATATCTGTGGGTTATCCAGTCTGACACTATTAATATCTGTAGTTAATCCAGTCTGACACTAATAATATCTGTGGGTTATCCAGTCTGACACTATTAATATCTGTAGTTAATCCAGTCTGACACTATTAATATCTGTAGTTAATCCAGTCTGACACTAATAATATCTGTGGGTTATCCAGTCTGACACTATTAATATCTGTAGTTAATCCAGTCTGACACTAATAATATCTGTGGGTTATCCAGTCTGACACTATTAATATCTGTAGTTAATCCAGTCTGACACTAATAATATCTGTGGGTTATCCAGTCTGACACTATTAATATCTGTAGTTAATCCAGTCTGACACTATTAATATCTGTAGTTAATCCAGTCTGACACTATTAATATCTGTAGTTAATCCAGTCTGACACTAATAATATCTGTGGGTTATCCAGTCTGACACTATTAATATCTGTAGTTAATCCAGTCTGACACTATTAATATCTGTGGGTTATCCAGTCTGACACTATTAATATCTGTAGTTAATCCAGTCTGACACTATTAATATCTGTGGGTTATCCAGTCTGACACTAATAATATCTGTGGGTTATCCAGTCTGACACTATTAATATCTGTAGAAATCCAGTCTGACACTATTAATATCTATGGGTTATCCAGTCTGACACTAATAATAGCTGTGGGTTATCCAGTCTGACACTGTTAATATCTGTAGTTAATCCAGTCTGACACTATTAATATCTGTAGAAATCCAGTCTGACACTATTAATATCTATGGGTTATCCAGTCTGACACTAATAATATCTGTGGGTTATCCAGTCTGACACTATTAATATCTGTAGTTAATCCAGTCTGACACTATTAATATCTGTAGAAATCCAGTCTGACACTATTAATATCTGTGGGTTATACAGTCTGACACTATTAATATCTGTAGTTAATCCAGTCTGTCACTATTAATATCTGTAGTTAATCCAGTCTGACACTATTAATATCTGTAGTTAATCCAGTCTGACACTGTTAATATCTGTGGCTTATCCAGTCTGACACTATTAATATCTGTAGTTAATACAGTCTGACACTATTAATATCTGTGGGTTATCCAGTCTGACACTAATAATATCTGTAGTTAATACAGTCTGACACTATTAATATCTGTAGTTAATTCAGTCTGACACTATTAATATCTGTAGTTAATACAGTCTGACACTATTAATATCTATGGGTTATCCAGTCTGACACTATTAATATCTGTGGGTTATCCAGTCTGACACTATTAATATCTGTAGTTAATACAGTCTGACACTATTAATATCTATGGGTTATCCAGTCTGACACTATTAATATCTGTGGGTTATCCAGTCTGACACTATTAATATCTGTAGTTAATACAGTCTGACACTATTAATATCTGTAGTTAATTCAGTCTGACACTGTTAATATCCGTGGGTTATCCAGTCTGACACTATTAATATCTGTAGTTAATACAGTCTGACACTATTAATATCTGTAGTTAATACAGTCTGACACTATTAATATCCGTGGGTTATCCAGTCTGACACTGTTAATATCTGTAGTTAATTCAGTCTGACACTGTTAATATCCGTGGGTTATCCAGTCTGACACTATTAATATCTGTAGTTAATACAGTCTGACACTATTAATATCTGTAGTTAATACAGTCTGACACTATTAATATCCGTGGGTTATCCAGTCTGACACTATTAATATCTGTAGTTAATACAGTCTGACACTATTAATATCTGTAGTTAATACAGTCTGACACTATTAATATCCGTGGGTTATCCAGTCTGACACTGTTAATATCTGTGGGTTATCCAGTCTGACACTATTAATATCTGTAGTTAATTCAGTCTGACACTGTTAATATCTGTGGGTTATCCAGTCTGACACTATTAATATCTGTGGGTTATCCAGTCTGACACTATTAATATCTGTGGGTTATCCAGTCTGACACTATTAATATCCGTGGGTTATCCAGTCTGACACTGTTAATATCTGTAGTTAATTCAGTCTGACACTGTTAATATCTGTGGGTTATCCAGTCTGACACTATTAATATCTGTGGGTTATCCAGTCTGACACTATTAATATCTGTGGGTTATCCAGTCTGACACTGTTAATATCCGTGGGTTATCCAGTCTGACACTATTAATATCTGTGGGTTATCCAGTCTGACACTATTAATATCTGTAGTTAATACAGTCTGACACTATTAATATCTGTAGTTAATTCAGTCTGACACTGTTAATATCCGTGGGTTATCCAGTCTGACACTATTAATATCTGTAGTTAATACAGTCTGACACTATTAATATCTGTAGTTAATACAGTCTGACACTATTAATATCCGTGGGTTATCCAGTCTGACACTGTTAATATCTGTAGTTAATTCAGTCTGACACTGTTAATATCCGTGGGTTATCCAGTCTGACACTATTAATATCTGTAGTTAATACAGTCTGACACTATTAATATCTGTAGTTAATACAGTCTGACACTATTAATATCCGTGGGTTATCCAGTCTGACACTATTAATATCTGTAGTTAATACAGTCTGACACTATTAATATCTGTAGTTAATACAGTCTGACACTATTAATATCCGTGGGTTATCCAGTCTGACACTGTTAATATCTGTGGGTTATCCAGTCTGACACTATTAATATCTGTAGTTAATTCAGTCTGACACTGTTAATATCTGTGGGTTATCCAGTCTGACACTATTAATATCTGTGGGTTATCCAGTCTGACACTATTAATATCTGTGGGTTATCCAGTCTGACACTATTAATATCCGTGGGTTATCCAGTCTGACACTGTTAATATCTGTAGTTAATTCAGTCTGACACTGTTAATATCTGTGGGTTATCCAGTCTGACACTATTAATATCTGTGGGTTATCCAGTCTGACACTATTAATATCTGTGGGTTATCCAGTCTGACACTGTTAATATCCGTGGGTTATCCAGTCTGACACTATTAATATCTGTAGTTAATTCAGTCTGACACTGTTAATATCTGTAGTTAATTCAGTCTGACACTGTTAATATCTGTGGGTTATCCAGTCTGACACTATTAATATCTGTGGGTTATCCAGTCTGACACTATTAATATCTGTAGTTAATCCAGTCTGACACTGTTAATATCTGTGGCTTATCCAGTCTGGGTTGAGCACTACCTAGAACTGTACTCCAGGGAGAATGCTGTCACTGAGACTGCCCTCAATGCAGCCCAGCCTCTACCAGTCATGGATGAGCTGGACGAACAGCCAACCAAATCGGAACTCAGTGATGCCATTGATTCTCTAGCCAGTGGAAAAGCCCCTGGGAAGGACAGCATTACCCCTGAAATAATCAAGAGTGCCAAGCCTGCTATACTCTCAGCACTACATGAACTGCTATGCCTGTGCTGGGACGAGGGAGCAGTACCCCAGGACATGCGCGATGCCAACATCATCACCCTCTATAAAAACAAAGGTGACCGCGGTGACTGCACCAACTACCGTGGAATCTCCCTGCTCAGCATAGTGGGGAAAGTCTTTGCTCGAGTCGCTCTGAACAGGCTCCAGAAGCTGGCCGAGCGCGTCTACCCTGAAGCACAGTGTGGCTTTCGTGCAGAGAGATCGACTATTGACATGCTGTTCTCCCTTCGTCAGATACAGGAGAAATGCCGTGAACAACAGATGCCCCTCTACATTGCTTTCATTGATCTCACCAAAGCCTTTGACCTCGTCAGCAGACGTGGTCTCTTCAGACTACTAGACAAGATCGGATGTCCACCAAAGCTACTAAGTATCATCACCTCATTCCATGACAATATGAAAGGCACAATTCAACATGGTGGCTCCTCATCAGAGCCCTTTCCTATCCTGAGTGGTGTGAAACAGGGCTGTGTTCTCGCACCCACACTTTTTGGGATTTTCTTCTCCCTGCTGCTTTCACATGCGTTCAAATCCTCTGAAGAAGGAATTTTCCTCCACACAAGATCAGGGGGCAGGTTGTTCAACCTTGCCCGTCTAAGAGCGAAGTCCAAAGTACGGAAAGTCCTCATCAGAGAACTCCTCTTTGCTGACGATGCTGCTTTAACATCTCACACTGAAGAATGCCTGCAGAGTCTCATCGACAGGTTTGCGTCTGCCTGCAATGAATTTGGCCTAACCATCAGCCTCAAGAAAACGAACATCATGGGGCAGGATGTCAGAAATGCTCCATCCATCAATATTGGCGACCACGCTCTGGAAGTGGTTCAAGAGTTCACCTACCTAGGCTCAACTATCACCAGTAACCTGTCTCTAGATGCAGAAATCAACAAGCGCATGGGTAAGGCTTCCACTGCTATGTCCAGACTGGCCAAGAGAGTGTGGGAAAATGGCGCACTGACACGGAACACAAAAGTCCGAGTGTATCAGGCCTGTGTCCTCAGTACCTTGCTCTACGGCAGCGAGGCCTGGACAACGTATGCCAGCCAAGAGCGACGTCTCAATTCATTCCATCTTCGCTGCCTTCGGAGAATACTTGGCATCAGGTGGCAGGACTATATCTCCAACACAGAAGTCCTTGAAGCGGCCAACACCCCCAGCTTATACACACTACTGAGTCAGCGGCGCTTGAGATGGCTTGGCCATGTGAGCCGCATGGAAGATGGCAGGATCCCCAAAGACACATTGTACAGCGAGCTCGCCACTGGTATCAGACCCACCGGCCGTCCATGTCTCCGTTATAAAGACGTCTGCAAACGTGACATGAAATCGTGTGACATTGATCACAAGTCGTGGGAGTCAGTTGCCAGCATTCGCCAGAGCTGGCGGGCAGCCATAAAGACAGGGCTAAATTGTGGCGAGTCGAAGAGACTTAGTAGTTGGCAGGAAAAAAGACAGAGGCGCAAGGGGAGAGCCAACTGTGCAACAGCCCCAACAAACAAATTTCTCTGCAGCACCTGTGGAAGAGCCTGTCACTCCAGAATTGGCCTTTATAGCCACTCCAGGCGCTGCTTCACAAACCACTGACCACCTCCAGGCGCGTATCCATTGTCTCTCGAGATAAGGAGGCCCAAAAGAAAGTGACCAGAACAACATGCAGTACTCCAACTGTAGTCTAACTAGTGTTTTATACAGCACACAGCATGTGGGAAGATGGTAGCGTAGTGGTAATGTCACAGATCTAGTAATCCAAGGTCCCACATGACAAACTGGTCATGAAAATAAAAGCCCATGGGATCCAAGGCAACGTGGAAAGTTGGATCCAAAATTGGCTCAGAGACAAGAAGCAAAGGGTGTTTTTGTGACTGGAAGGCTGTTTCCAGTGGTGTTCTGCAGGGCAGAATTGTAAATTCTGGGTGGTACTTCTGTCATTCAACATCATAGCCCAGGCTAATTGTCCTGGGGGCACAGGTTCAAACTCCACCATGACAGCTGGTGGAATTTAAATTCAATTAATTAATAAAAATCTGGAATTGAAAGCTAGTCTCAGTAATTGTGCCATGAAACTATCGTCTGTAGAAAAAACCCATCTGATTCACTAATGTCCTTTAGGGGAGGAAAGCTGCCGTTCTTACCTGGTCTGGCCTACATGTGATTCCAGACACACCGCAATGTGGTTGACTCTTAACTGCCCTCTGAAATAGCCTAGCAAACCACTCAACTGAATTCAAGATGGCTCACCACCAACTTCTCAAGGGCAATTAGGGATGGGCAACAAATTCTGGCCCTGCCAGCGACACCTACAACCCTGCCAACTCTTCTATTCTATGCCGCAGCTAATAAAGGCAAGTATCCCATATGCCTTCTTGATCACCTTATCTCCCTGTCCAGCCAACCTCAGGGACCTGTGGACATGCACTCCAATGTCCCTCGGCTCCTCTACACTTCGCCGTATGCTACCATTTATTGTGTATCCCCTTGCTTGTTAGCCTTCCCCAAATGCATTACCTCTTGGCATCAGGTGGCAGGACTATATCTCCAACACAGAAGTCCTTGAAGCGGCCAACACCCCCAGCTTATACACACTACTGAGTCAGCAGCGCTTGAGATGGCTTGGCCATGTGAGCCGCATGGAAGATGGCAGGATCCCCAAAGACACATTGTACAGCGAGCTCGCCACTGGTATCAGACCCACCGGCCGTCCATGTCTCCGTTATAAAGACGTCTGCAAACGCGACATGAAATCGTGTGACATTGATCACAAGTCGTGGGAGTCAGTTGCCAGCATTCGCCAGAGCTGGCGGGCAGCCATAAAGACAGGGCTAAATTGTGGCGAGTCGAAGAGACTTAGTAGTTGGCAGGAAAAAAGACAGAGGCGCAAGGGGAGAGCCAACTGTGCAACAGCCCCAACAAACAAATTTCTCTGCAGCACCTGTGGAAGAGCCTGTCACTCCAGAATTGGCCTTTATAGCCAATTAATCTTTATAGCCAATGGTTATCCAGTCTGACACTATTAATATCTGTAGTTAATCCAGTCTGACACTGTTAATATCTGTGGGTTTCCCAGTCTGACACTATTAATATCTATGGGTTATCCAGTCTGACACTATTAATATCTGTGGGTTATCCAGTCTGACACTGTTAATATCTGTGGGTTATCCAGACTGTCACTATTAATATCTGTGGGGTATCCAGACTGTCACTATTAATATCTGTGGGTTATCCAGACTGTCACTATTAATATCTGTGGGTGTACTTACCCCACATGGACTGCAGAGGTTCAAGAAGGCAGCTCACCACCACCTTCTCAAGGGCAATTAGGGATGGGCAATAAATGCTGTCCTAGCCAGTGACTCCCACATCCCACAAATTAATTTATTTTTTTAAATCGGTGCGGTGGGGTTTCCTGTACGGGCTGCTCCTGCACACTCTCCACTTCCTCCCCCTCGTCAGCCGGCCGGACACACCCTGGCGGTCTGTGTTGCCATCTGGTGGCAAGGGGTAACCCCGGTGGAGGTCTCTCTGCGTAGCAGTCCTCCCCCTTTACATCAGGGACCTGGGATGGAGGGTGTTGCAGAGGGCAGTGCCGTGCAATAGACTTTTAAGTAGGTTCACAGACTCCCTGGCCGCCTGTAATTTCTGCAGCCTGGATCAGTCCGTGTTCAATGTACATACGGAGTGTGCGAGGTTGCAGCCCCTCTTTGCGTATTTAAAGGGGCTGCTCCTCAAGTTTTGGCTGCATTTCAGCCCCACGCTCCTGATCTTTGGGCACCCGGTGCGGAGGGGCGTGGGCCGGGACGAGGATCTCCTCGTCGGTCTGCTCCTGGG
This sequence comes from Heterodontus francisci, assembly GCF_036365525.1. Classification (NCBI taxonomy): domain Eukaryota; kingdom Metazoa; phylum Chordata; class Chondrichthyes; order Heterodontiformes; family Heterodontidae; genus Heterodontus; species Heterodontus francisci. The sequence goes on along the minus strand of NC_090376.1, from coordinate 2,729,149 downwards.
CCTGGCCAAGGTGGCAATTCACAGGTCCAGGCTGTCGGGGGGGGAACGTCCTCCCCGAATGCCTGCCCCTCTTCCGCAGTTACCTTCGCGCCCGGGTGTCCCTGGAGAGGGAGCATGCGGTGTCCGCCGGTACGCTTGAGGCCTTCCGCAACCGGTGGGCACCGCAGGGACTGGAGTGCATTGTCGACGCCGAGAATGGCATTTTAATTTGAGTTTTTGGTTTATTTATTAGATTTTAATAAAGTTATTTTAAAAATGTATATAAAGGGGGCCTGAGGAATAAAGGCCCCCTTGACATAACTAACATAAAAGGGGCCTGGGGTATAAAGGCCACCTTAACAAAAAAAGGGGGTTAGATACAAAGTAAAGCTCCCTCTACACTGTCCCCATCAAACACTCCCAGGACAGGTACAGCACGGGGTTAGATACGGAGTAAAGCTCCCTCTACACTGTCCCCATCAAACACTCCCAGGACAGGTACAGCACGGGGTTAGATACAGAGTCAAGCTCCCTCTACACTGTCCCCATCAAACACTCCCAGGACAGGTACAGCACGGGGTTAGATAAGGAGTAAAGCTCCCTCTACACTGTCCCCATCAAACACTCCCAGGACAGGTACAGCACGGGGGTAAGATACAGAGTAAAGCTCCCTCGACACTGTCCCCATCATTCCCCCTCCACTCAGTATTATCTGGTCATTCATCTTATTGCTGTTTGTGGGATCTTTGTGGGTCATGCGAAGCAGGCCCGAAAGAGGAGTTGAGGCCTGGGACAGATCAGCCATGATCTTATTGAATGGTGGGGCAGGCTTGAGGGGCTGAATGGCCTACTGCTGCTCCTATTTCTTATCTTCTTATCATGCTGTGCACAAATCAGCAGAGCCCTTTCCTACATTACGACAGTGACGACACTTAAAAAGTAATTTATTTACACTTTAGAAGTTGCTGACAGGTGTGATAAGGGACTGTAAAGTGTAACAGTCTTTCTATAGAGGAGCAGGGAATAACGGGAATGTAACAAACAAAAGTGAGAGAGGGCAGCGCGTGGTCTGTGTTCCCGTTAATTAATCGTTGAAGCACAAGTCCCAGGACTCAGACCACTCAGTGTGCAACAATCTCGCACACTCACTTGCTCTGAGAGACAGACTGGTTTTTCTGGCCTGACCTGACACGCCCTGACGAGCTGTGACTCAGCAATCAGTCAGTAGCACGGAGGTTACATTCGGTGTTGAGAATCATTTGAACAGTGAAAACTTGTCTTCTGTAAGAGATTGCAGATGAGCTGTGACAGGGATGGGATCAGGTGACGTCTTGGAGCTGGAAACGGACGGTCTTTAGTGACTGCGAGATATATGGTCGGAAGCTCAACCCGGGGTCAAATATGACACCAAGGTTGCAAAGTCTTGAGAGTTTGAGGCATTCTGGGGCAGGTAAAGTCATGTGTTACTGAGGCTTTACCAGGGCAATTGTCCAGTTAGATCCCTGTTTCTGGTTTGGTACTAGAAGCAGCTACACTCCATCACCGAGTTAACACTACCGATGGGAGATGCAGCCTGTAGAATATGGTACGGGCTCACTGTGGAACATAGGAACAGGACAAGGCCATTCAGCCCTTCCAGCCTGCACTGCCATTCAACTAGATCATGGCTGAACTGTATCTCAACTCCATCCATCCATTTTCAACTGACGCCCAGCCTTTGGGAAAAGTGTTCCCGATTTCCACTCCCCTTTGTGTGAAGAAGTGTTTCCTGACATCACCCCTGAACAGCCTGGCTTGAATTTTAAGGTAATTCCCCCTTGTTCGAAAAGTTAGCAACTTCAATAAAAAAAATTGCAAAAACACTCCAAACTGCTCAAAGAGGCTTTTTTGCGTGTTACCTTTTGAAGGTCTCGTCCGGGTTTCTCTCACACTCGCTGGGTTCCAGTGCCGCGTGCACCGACACCTCCCGCAGTTTCTCACAGTAACCATGTAACAACTGGCACCTCTTAATCTGCCTCACCAGGCTCAGGATGAAGGCACTGACCGACAGTGTCCGCACATCCTGAGCCTGACAGAAGTGGTGCCCCACAGCTCTGATGGACAGGTCAAACCTCTGGCCATGCTCGGACACAGGCCACAGCACCTCGCTGCACAGGGCAGTCTTTCCGCTGCCCGGACCCCCAGTGACCAGGACGCCACTGCTACGGCTGCTTGGGCAGGAGTCCAGGCAGTGTTGCAGCTTGCGCAAGGCCCATTCCCGACAGTAGAATCGCTTCCCTTGTAGCAGGCTCTGAGTCATCTCTTAATCCTTTCCACGTTCCCAGTGCTGTAGCTCATGCATGCTGGACTCTGCAACGGGTGTGGCTGTGCCTGTGACCAGTGATTGGAGTAGGAATTCCCTGCGTCTGGCTGGCTCACAGCTGCAGTTTACGCATGTCACTGCATGTGGGAATCTGCAGAGAGAGAGATAGAAAGGAGCACACAAGTCAGAGAGAAAAGTGCTTGAATTTATATAGCACCTGTCACATCCTCAGACGTTCCAAAGCACTTCTCAGCCAATAAAGTCCTTTGCAGTGCAGTGACTGTTGTAATGTAGGCAACACAGCAGCCAATTTGCACACAAGATCCCATGAACAGCAATGTGATAATGACCTGATAATCCGTTTTTCTGAACATTGCTTGAGGGATCAGTATTTGTCAGAGATCAGAATACTGAGGGGAGAACTCTCTCCCCCCCAACCATCCCCCACACTTTTCCTGTAATAGTGGCCATGGGCTATTTTACATCCACCTGAGGGGGCAGACGGGGCCTCGGTTTAACAGCTCATCGGAAAAGACAGCACCTCTGCCAGTGCAGCACTCACTCAGTACTGACCCTCCGATAGTGCAGCACTCCCTCAGTACTGACCCTCTGACAGTGCAGCACTCCCTCAGTACTGACCCTCCGACAGTGCAGCACTCCCTCAGTACCGACCCTCCGACAGTGCAGCACTCCCTCAGTACTGACCCTCCGATAGTGCAGCACTCCCTCAGTACTGACCCTCTGACAGTGCAGCACTCCCTCAGTACTGACCCTCCGATAGTGCAGCACTCCCTCAGTACTGACCCTCTGACAGTGCAGCACTCACTCAGTACTGACCCTCCGATAGTGCAGCACTCCCTCAGTACTGACCCTCTGACAGTGCAGCACTCCCTCAGTACTGACCCTCCGACAGTGCAGCACTCCCTCAGTACCGACCCTCCGACAGTGCAGCACTCCCTCAGTACCGACCCTCTGACAGTGTAGCACTCCCTCAGTACTGACCCTCTGACAGTGCAGCACTCCCTCAGTACTGACCATCCGACAGTGCAGCACTCCCTCAGTACTGACCCTCTGACAGTGCAGCACTCCCTCAGTACTGACCCTCCGACAGTGCAGCACTCCCTCAGTACCGACCCTCCGACAGTGCAGCACTCCCTCAGTACTGACCCTCCGATAGTGCAGCACTCCCTCAGTACTGACCCTCTGACAGTGCAGCACTCCCTCAGTACTGACCCTCCGATAGTGCAGCACTCCCTCAGTACTGACCCTCTGACAGTGCAGCACTCACTCAGTACTGACCCTCTGACAGTGCAGCACTCCCTCAGTACTGACCCTCCGACAGTGCAGCACTCCCTCAGTACCGACCCTCCGACAGTGCAGCACTCCCTCAGTACCGACCCTCTGACAGTGTAGCACTCCCTCAGTACTGACCCTCTGACAGTGCAGCACTCCCTCAGTACTGACCATCCGACAGTGCAGCACTCCCTCAGTACTGACCCTCTGACAGTGCAGCGCTCCCTTAGTACTGACCCTCCGACAGTGCAGCACTCCCTCAGTACTGACCCTCCGACAGTGCAGCGCTCCCTCAGTACTGACCCTCTGACAGTGCTGCAGAAGGGAAGGGGGAGAGTGTGGGAATCAGTCAGTGATCCTGCTCCTACTCCTGATTGTACTGCGGCTAATACAAGACTATGGAAATACTCCAGCCGTAAAGGGTTACTGTTTATTATTGCCACTCCCAGGATTACTCAGACTGAGTCACTGCATTGGAGGATAGACTCTATGAAAATTACCTACAATAACACAAGTCGCCTCTCAATGAACAGATGACACTCATTCGCTTAAATTGCAGTTCGATAACTGTAGCCTTATATATCGATGCTCAGTTTGGGTTCCGCCAGGGCCACTCAGCTCCTGACCTCATTACAGCCTTGGTTCAAACATGGACAAAAGAGCTGAACTCAAGAGGTGAGGTGAGAGTGACTGCCCTTGACATCAAGCATTTCTCCGAGTGTGGCATCAAGTAGCCCTAATAAAACTGAAGTCATTGGGAATCAGGGGAAAACTCTCCACTCGTTGGAGTTATACCTAGCACAAGTTCCCCACCAAACCACACACCAATGTGACTTGGAACTATATCACCGTTCCTTCACTGTCGCTGGGTCAAAATCCTGGAACTCCCTTCCTAACAGCACTGTGGGTCTACCTACCCCAAATGGACTGCAGTGTTTCAAGAAGGCAGCTCACCACCACCTTCTCAAGGGTAATTAGGACTGGGCAATAAATGCTGGCCTGGCCAGTGAATGAGAGAATGAAAAAAAATTCCCCTGCTTCCCCAGTGCCCTCTAGATCTCTCCTGCCTCATGTTCACACTCTCTCCTATTACCCTGTCCTACAATACTGTAAAATATTTCCATAGGCACAAGTCCTTCAAATGAGAAAGTGTTCATGTTCGACACAGCTGAAGAGACAGAGCCCAGAACCCTTACCAGGAGGGCAATGCAGAACAGTATAAAAATAGGATCAGGAGTAGACCACTCGGCCCCTCTAGCCTACTCCAACATTCAATATGATCAGAGCTGATCCTCTACATTAACTTTTATTCTAAAAACAGATGATGAAAGGTCACTGACCCGAGATGTTTGTCGGGATTTTATCTGAGCGACAGGGGTCTCGACATCTGGAAAAAGCGATGATGAGATACCCACGTCACCCTTTCTGTGGGAGGCCCGCCGAATCTGGCACCAATTAGGCACTTAAGTGGATAGTGGTGGGCCTTCCGTGGGATCAAGGACACCGGCAACGGAAGTCCTGCCCAGTCAGAGGAGGGCAGCTCTTTCACAGAGTAGCAACACCACCACCTTCTCAAGGGCAATTAGGGATGGGCAATAAATGCTGGCCTGGCCAGTGACACCCACATCCCATGAATGAATAAATTTTTTTTAAATCACAGCAGAGTTGGCAGCTGCTGCTGGAGAAGTAACTACCTGAGGCAAAGGACAGGCACCGGACCCAGGCCACAGGTAGGTCAGGGAGGGAAGAGTCTCGCAGGGTGGCAGTCGCGGGCAGGGGGGGGGTGAGAGTCAGTAGCACAAGCAGGGAATGGCTCTCAGCGAGCCCCCCCTTCCTGATGCCGGATCACTCGTTCAGGCCTTTAAAACAGGGCCCCCGCCCGCCCCCCCGCTCTCCCCTCCCCTCCCCCCCCCCCGCAGCCCACATAGTTTTCCGTTCTGTGCTTCCCATGACAGGGCCGTCTGCCGCACGACTAATTGCGGCTGCGGTGGGTGAGGCCCTTAATTGGTCATTAACTGCCCACGCAGGGCCTCAATTAGCAGCGGACTGAGAAGGCCATTCACAGGCCTTCCTGCCCCAGATTTAATTCTGGTGGAGGCAGGAATGTGGCCTCCCCCACTACCCAACATCCCACCTGAATTTATTCTCTCCTCACCTCCAAACCTGCTGTGGGAAAGAGTATAAAATTCCCCATGTTAACCCTGTTTCTCTCTCCACAGATGCTGCCTGACCTGCTGAGTGTTTCCAGCGTTTTCTGTTTCTATTTCAGATTTCCAGCATCTGCAGTACTTTGCTTTTGTATCAACTGCACTTTCCCTCAATTCCCTGAGTCCAAAAATCCAATCGATCTCAGTCTTGAATATACTCAATGATGGAGTATCCAAAACCCTCTGAGTGAAGAAGTTTCTCCTCATCTCAGTCCTCAATGATCACTCACTTACCCTGAGACTGTGCCCCTGCATCTAGATTCCCCAAGCAGCGGAAACAACCTCTCAGTGTCTACCCTCTCAAGCCCCTTCAGAATCTTATCTGTTTCAATAAGATCTCCAGAAAGTACAGGCCAATTCTACTCAATCTCTCAAAGAACAGGCCATTCGGCCCTCCAAGCCTCCGCCGATCTTGATGCCTGCCTAAACTAAAACCTTCTGCACTTCCGGGGACTGAATCCCTCTATTCCCATCCTATTCATGTATTTGTCAAGATGCCTCTTAAACGTCGCTATCGTACCTGCTTCCACCACCTCCCCCGGCAGCAAGTTCCAGGCACTCACCACCCTCAGTGTAAAGAACTTGCCTCACACATCCCCTCTAAACTTTGCCCCTCGCACCTTAAACCTATGTCCCCTAATAACTAACTCTTCCACCCTGGGAAAAAGCTTCTGACTATCCACTCTGTCCATGCTGCTCATAACTTTGTAAATCTCTATCAGGTCGCCCCTCCACCTCCGTCGTTCCAGTGAAAACAAACAGAGTTTATCCAACCTCTCCTCATAGCTAATACCCTCCAGACCAGGCAACATCCTGGTAAACCTCTTCTGTACCCACTCCAAAGCCTCCACATCCTTCTGGTAGTGTGACGACCAGAATTGCACGCAATATTCTAAGTGTGGCCTAACTAAAGTTCTGTACAGCTGCAGCATAACTTGCCAATTTTTATACTCTATGCCCCGACCGATGAAGGCAAGCATGCCGTATGCCTTCTTGACTACCTTATCCACCTGCGTTGCCACTTTCAGTGACCTGTGGACCTGTACGCCCAGATCTCTCTGCCTGTCAATACTCCTAAGGGTTCTGCCATTTACTGTATACTTCCCACCTGCAATAGATCTTCCAAAATGCATTACCTCACATTTGTCCGGATTAAACTCCATCTGCCATTTCTCTGCCCAAGTCTCCAACCGATCTATATCCTGCTGTATCCTCTGACAATCCTCATCACTATCCGCAACTCCACCAACCTTTGTGTCGTCTGCAAACTTACTAATCAGACCTGCTACATTTTCCTCCAAATCATTGATATATACTACAAACAGCAAAGGTCCCAGCACTGATCCCTGCGGAACACCACTAGTCACATCCCTCCATTCAGAAAAGCACCCTTCCACTGCTACCCTCTGATCCCGTGTGACTTCACCTTTTGTACCAGTCTGCCATGAGGGACCTTGTCAATGGCTTTACTGAAGTCCAAATAGGTAACATCCACCGCTCTTCCCTCATCAATAGAAATGCAAGTCTTTCTTTCTTTAAAGATACTTTTCTTTTTAAGCTTGATTTTACCCCTTTCTTCTGAAAGATCTGACTCTCACTGGGGTACGGGTCCCACACTCACTGACTCTCCTGCTCGGAAATACAGTAAACAGTTAGGAGGATAGGACACTTCAGGAGGACATAGACTGGTGAAGTGGGCAGACACATGGCAGATGAAATTTAATGCAGTGAAGTGTGAAATTATACATTTTCAAAGAATGAGGAGAGGCAATATAAACTAATTGTTCCAATTTTAAGGAGGTGCAGGAACTGAGAGAACTGGGGGTGTATGTACACAAATCTTTGAAGGGGCAGGACAAGTTGAGAAGGCTGTGAAAAAAACATATGGGATCCTTGGCTTTATTAATAGATGATTAGAATATAAAAGCCAGGAGGTTATATTAAACCTTTATAAAACAGAGATTCTGGGCACCAATTCTGAGAGACTGCAGAAGCTGGGGCTGTTCTTCTTGGAGCAGGGAGGAAAATCATATTCCTGGGAGTGTTTGATGGGGACAGTGTAGAGGGAGCTTTACTCTGTATCTAACCCCATGCTGTACCTGTCCTGGGAGTGTTTGATGGGACAGTGAAGAGGGAGCTTTACTCTGTATCTAACCCCGTGCTGTACCTGTCCTGGGAGTGTTTGATGGGGACAGTGTAGAGGGAGCTTTACTCTGTATCTAACCCCATGCTGTACCTGTCCTGGGAGTGTTTGATGGGACAGTGTAGAGGGAGCTTTACTCTGTATCTAACCCCATGCTGTACCTGTCCTGTGGATTGTTCAAGAAGAATATTAGGGCTTACTGAGCGCGGAGTTTGGAAAGGATGAAGATATTGTAGATTCTAAACACACATAATGGAACTGAGTGATTGTTTAAGCTGGTAGATGGACTTTTGATACTACAATAACAGAGGGACACAATGCTGTATTCAGTACACCAAAATACAGGCCCTGACACCTCTCTCAGTCCAACTCCAGGTCTCTCTGAGTTCCGAGAGAGGATTCACACTCGAAGTATCACCATGGTGTTGCCTGACCTGCTGAGACTTTCCAGCAATTCCTGTTTCTGAGTCCTGACTTCTAATTCCTGCACTTTCAACTAGCTCTGAGTGAGGAATCAGCTGAATGCTTTGTGCATGAATACCTTGTGACAAACTCTCCTCGTAGTATCCCAGGTTACAAACCCCATGCCAACAAAGATCAATGCCCAGTGTAACCAACCCCCTGCCCTAACTGCCCCTCACACAGAGGGCTGGGTGGTCCCACAGCATGAACTGTGCGCTGTGGAATGAGGAATCACTCGGGTGTGCGAGTTTGTCTCCATTTATAAGTGAGCAGCCAGCGCTGGGGCTACTTTCAGTTTGCAGAGAGTTGGATTGAAAAATTCGCCTCCAGAGATTAAAACAATGAATCATATCAAACTTTACAGGCAGCAACCAGCTACCTGCTGATTTACCTGCACACGTAGTGCTGGGTGAGAGGCCTGGCCGATAAATAAAGACAACAGTTCACATCAAACGCAGCCTTACCCTGTGTTAAATCCATGCACTCTCCAGGCTCCGAGCAGGAGCTACCTCCATGCAAACAGTTACAGCTAATAACAGGAAGAGCAGTTCCCGCAGATCACTGTCACAGTTCACACTCGCTCACTGACTTCCCTATTAAACCAATTTTCCTTTTAAAAAAAAATTCCTCTGGTGCCGGTGGGTTTGGCGAGCCTGCAGGAAATGACGGCACAGGCAACAACAATCTCTCTCTCTCTCATTCATCCCAAAACATTCCTGCCATCTGAAGTCTGCTTAATCTGGGAGGGACAGAGGGTTAACCCTATCAGTTCCACAGAGACAGCAGTTCAAACTCCCACTGGCCCCATACCACCACATTCTCACAGGATTGTGCCTCTCCCTCCCACAGTTTAACCCTCTCACTGGAAGAATTTAATCTCCTCACTCTTGCAGATTTAACTCTGTCACTTTTGCATGGATAGAGAATTAACCCTCTGACTCCCGCAGGGTTAACCCTCACACTCTCAGCTTGTGGAGGTGGAGAAAAGGGTGGGACACTGTATCAGTGTATTGGAGTCGAACGTGCAAAACATGAATGGTCACTGCATGTCCACGGTCTCCCTACAATAACAGGGATATGGGGTAAAGGCGGGTATATAGAGTTAGGCCAAATAATAATCATGATCTCACTGAACGCGAACAGGCTCAAGGGGACAATGGCCTCCTCCTGTTCTAATGTTCCTAACAGGGCTCTGAGTGAGGAGCTCAGAATCAAAATATTATTGGTCATTACAGTAATAGTGATGACACTAGACTGTGCAACAGCCCCGACAAACAAATTTCTCTGCAGCACCTGTGGAAGAGCCTGTCACTCTAGAATTGGGCTTTATAGCCACTCCAGGCGCTGCTCCACACACCACTGACCACCTCCAGGCGCTTACCCATTGTCTCGCGAGATAAGGAGGCCAAAGAAGAAGAAGATGACACTGGACTAATTCCCAGAAGAGCACATTGTGAAAATGAATTCAATAAGTCCAGTTACAGTCAAGAAATCTGTGCACCAAAGTAAGTAAACTGGCCGCCAATGATGCCATATTGTTGTACACTAATGTCTGTCAGGGAACACAGGAACAGGAGCCGACCATTCAGCCCCTCAAGCCTGTCCCACCATTCGATGGCTGATCTGTGACCTAACTCCATATTCCCACCTTTGCCCCATATTCCTTAATACCTTTGGTTAACAAAATCTATCAATCTCAGATCCAGGATCAATTGCCTTTTGCGGTGAGTTCCAAACTTCTACCAGCCTGTGTGTGCAGAAGTTTTTCTTCATTTCACTCCTGAAAGGTCTGCCTCTAATTTTTTAGACTCTGTCTGCTAGTCCAAGACTCCTCAGCCAATGGAAATAGCTTCTCTCTATTTACTCTATCTGTTCCTCTTAAAGTCTTGGAAACTTTAATCATAAATCCCCTTAACTTTTTAATCTCCAGGGAACACAATACCAGTTTGTGTAATCTCTCCTCGTAATTTAACCCTTGGAGTCCAGGGATCATTCTGGTAAATCTACACTGCACTCTATCCAAGGCCAATATATCCTTCCTGAGGTGTGAGGCCCAGAACTGCTCACAGTAACTCCAGGTGTGGTCTAACCAGAGCTTTGTAAAGCTGAAGCATGACTTCTACCCCCTTGTATTCTAGTCCTCCAGATAAAAAGGCCAGAATTCTATTAGCCTTTCTCATTATTTTCTGGACCTGTTCATGACATTTGAATGATCTGTGTGCCTGGTCCCCAAGCTTCTTCGGACCTTCCCTGTTCTATCCTTTTCAGGTCCAAACTGGATGATCTCATATTTTCACACTTTAAATCCATTGGCCACAGTTTTAGTCATTCATTTCATCTACTAATATCTTTATAATTTTTTGCACCACCTACACTGCTCACAAAGCCCTCTATCATTGGTAAATTCGAAGATGTAGCTTTCTGACCCATCATCTAAGTCGAACCTGCCACACTTACCTGGTCCGGAGCAGGTGTGACTCCAGGCCCAGACGGCATGGTTGGCCCACTCACCCCAGAGAATGAGTAGGCAAGCTACTGGATCAAGTAGATCTGTTGTTATTCAAAACACTTTCTCAGGGCAACTAGGGACTGTTTTTGCCAGCAAGACAGATCCCAAAATGATTAAAAATGTAATTACCGTACAGCATAAGATCACAGATTCACCTCTATATCAGAGGTTGTGGGTTCCATGCCCACTCCAGAGACTTGTGCCTCTTATCCAGGCTGATGTACACAGTGCAGTAATAAGTAAGCAAGGGTCAGTACTGAGGGAGTGCTGCACTGTCGGAGGGTCAGTACTGAGGGAGCGCTGCACCGTCAGAGGGTCAGGACCGAGGGAGCCTGCAGTGTCGGGGGGTCAGTACTGAGGGAGCTCTGCAGTGTCGGAAGGTCAGAACCGAGGGAACGCTGCAGTATCGGAGGGTCAGTACTGAGGGAGCTCTGCAGTGTCAGGGGGTCAGGACTGAGGGAGCACTGCACCGTCGGAGGGTCAGTACCGAGGAAGCGCTGCAGCGTTGGAAGGTCAGTACCGAGGGAGCGCTGCACTGTTGGAGGGTCAGTACTGAGGGAGCGCTGCACTGTCGGAGGGTCAGTACTGAGGGAGCGCTGCACCGTCAGAGGGTCAGGACCGAGGGAGCGCTGCAGTGTCGGAGGGTCAGTACTGAGGGAGTGCTGCACTGTCAGAGGGTCAGTACTGAGGGAGCTCTGCAGTGTCAGGGGGTCAGGACCAAGGGAGCGCTGCACCGTCGGAGGGTCAGTACCGAGGGAGCGCCGCACCGTCGGAGGGTCAGTACTGAGGGAGCGCTGCAGTGTCGGAGGGTCTGGGCCGAGGGAGCGCTGCAGTGTCGGGGGGTCAGTACTGAGGGAGTGCTGTGCTGTCGGAGAGTCAGGACCTAGGAAGCGCTGCACCGTCGGAGGGTCAGTACTGAGGGAGTGCTGTGCTGTCGGAGAGTCAGGACCTAGGGAGCGCTGCACCGTCGGAGGTTCAGGACCGAGGGAGCGCTGCAGCGTCGGAGGGTCAGTACCGAGGGAGCGCTGCAGCGTCGGAGGGTCAGGACCGAGAGAGCGCTGCAGCGTCGGAGGTTCAGGACCGAGGGAGCGCTGCAGCGTCGGAGGTTCAGGACCGAGGGAGCGCTGCAGCGTCGGAGGTTCAGGACCGAGGGAGCGCTGCAGCATCGGAGGGTCAGGACCGAGGGAACGCTGCACCGTCGGAGGGTCAGGACCGAGGGAGCGCTGCAGTGTCGGAGGGTCAGTACTGAGGGAGTGCTGCACTGTCGGAGGGTCAGTACTGAGGGAGCTCTGCAGTGTCAGGGGGTCAGGACCAAGGGAGCGCTACACCGTCGGAGGGTCAGTACCGAGGGAGCGCCGCACCGTCGGAGGGTCAGTACTGAGGGAGCGCTGCAGTGTCGGAGGGTCTGGGCCGAGGGAGCGCTGCAGTGTCGGGGGGTTAGTACCGAGGGAGTGCTGTGCTGTCGGAGGGTCAGCACCGAGGGAGCGCTGCACCGTCGGAGGGTCAGTACTGAGGGAGCGCTGCAGCGTCGGAGGTTCAGGACCGAGGGAGCACTGCAGCGTCGGAGGTTCAGGACCGAGGGAGCGCTGCAGCGTCGGAGGTTCAGGACCGAGGGAGCACTGCAGCGTCGGAGGTTCAGGACCGAGGGAGCGCTGCAGCGTCGGAGGTTCAGGACCGAGGGAGCGCTGCAGCATCGGAGGGTCAGTACCGAGGGAACGCTGCACCGTCGGAGGGTCAGGACCGAGGGAGCGCTGCAGTGTCGGAGGGTCAGGACCGAGGGAGTGCTGCAGTATCGGAGGGTCAGGACCGAGGGAGCGCTGCACCGTCGGAGGGTCAGGACCGAGGGAGCGCTGCAGTGTCGGTGGGTCAGGACCGAGGGAGCGCTGCAGTGTCGGTGGGTCAGGACCGAGGGAGCGCTGCAGTGTCGGAGGGTCAGGACCGAGGGAGCGCTGCAGTGTCGGAGGGTCAGGACCGAGGGAGCGCTGCAGTGTTGGGGGTCACTACTGAGGGAGCGCTGTGCTGTCGGAGGGTCAGGACCGAGGGAGCGCTGCACCGTCGGAGGGTCAGTACTGAGGGAGTGCTGTGCTGTCGGAGGGTCAGGACCGAGGGAGCGCTGCACCGTCGGAGGGTCAGTACTGAGGGAGCGCTGCAGCGTCGGAGGTTCAGGACCGAGGGAGCACTGCAGCGTCGGAGGTTCAGGACCGAGGGAGCGCTGCAGCGTCGGAGGTTCAGGACCGAGGGAGCGCTGCAGCGTCGGAGGTTCAGGACCGAGGGAGCGCTGCAGCGTCGGAGGTTCAGGACCGAGGGAGCGCTGCAGCATCGGAGGGTCAGTACCGAGGGAACGCTGCACCGTCGGAGGGTCAGGACCGAGGGAGCGCTGCAGTGTCGGAGGGTCAGGACCGAGGGAGTGCTGCAGTATCGGAGGGTCAGGACCGAGGGAGCGCTGCACCGTCGGAGGGTCAGGACCGAGGGAGCGCTGCAGTGTCGGTGGGTCAGGACCGAGGGAGCGCTGCAGTGTCGGTGGGTCAGGACCGAGGGAGCGCTGCAGTGTCGGAGGGTCAGGACCGAGGGAGCGCTGCAGTGTCGGAGGGTCAGGACCGAGGGAGCGCTGCAGTGTTGGGGGTCAGTACTGAGGGAGCGCTGTGCTGTCGGAGGGTCAGGACCGAGGGAGCGCTGCACCGTCGGAGGGTCAGTACTGAGGGAGTGCTGTGCTGTCGGAGGGTCAGGACCGAGGGAGCGCTGCAGCGTCGGAGGTTCAGGACCGAGGGAGCGCTGCAGCGTCGGAGGGTCAGTACCGAGGGAGCGCTGCAGCGTCGGAGGGTCAGGGCCGAGGGAGCGCTGCAGCGTCGGAGGGTCAGGACCGAGGGAGCGCTGCAGTATCGGAGGGTCAGGACTGAGGGAGCTCTGCAGTGTCAGGGGGTCAGGACTGAGGGAGCACTGCACCGTCGGAGGGTCAGTACCGAGGGAGCGCTGCAGCGTCGGAGGGTCAGGACTGAGGGAGTGCTGCACCGTCGGAGGGTCAGTCCCGAGGGAGCGCTGCACAGTCGGCGATGCCGTCTTTCAGGATGAGACATTAAACCGAGGCCCCGTCCTGCCCTCTCAGGTGGATGTAATAGATCCCAGGGTCAGTACTGGAAGAGTGGGTTGGGGTTGTTCTCCTGCTGTCAATATGATTAAAAGCAGATGATGTGATGATGATTACACTGCTGGTTGTGGGATCTTGCTGTGCGGAAATTCACTACAACAGTGACTGCAGTACAACCCGATGTCTTTGTCTGTGAAGCGCTTTGAGTCGTCCTGGGGAAGTTGAAGGCGCTATAGAAATGTAAGTGCGACTATTTCATATTGAGTTTGTTTCCAGGACTCGGTCTCCTCTTCCCCTCCTCCAGCCGCCGCCTCTCTTACCTCAGCGGGTGTGTCCGGCCGGCCTGTCCCCGGGCCGGGTTGGCTGGGAGAGGCCGAGGCTCGGGCCTGCAGTAGGCCACGGTGGAGCTCCGGGGATGCGGACGGCTCGGGCTCCAGCTCCCGGCGGCCGGGGGGCGGGCGCAGGAAGAGGGCGGAGGCCGCAGGGCCCCCGGGGCGGAGCCGGGAGGCGGGGGCGGGACAGGGACAGGCCCCGGAGCCTCGGGCTCGGCTGCGGAGAGTGGCGGCGCTGAGGGAGCTCCGAGCCCGGGGGCGGGGGTTTACAGCCCGGGAACCTGGGGAAGGGGGAGGCCACTCGGCCCCTCGTGTCGGTGGCAGCCCCAGGATGTCATGTCGGTTCCTGCCTCAGGCAGTGTTCCAGATCCAGCACCTCGAGTGAAAACATCTCCTCAAATCCCCTCGAAACCTCCTGCCCCTTCCCCGAAATCTATGCCCCCTGGTTACTGACCCCTCCGCTAAGGGAAAAAGTTCCTTCCTATCAACGCCCTTCATAATTTTGTATACCTCAATCAGGTGCCTCCTCAGCCTTCTCTGCTCTAAGGAAAACAACCCTAGACTATCCAGGAGGTGTAATACCTGCCCATTTACCTCCTCTCTCCTCACTATCCCAGGCCCCAAACACTCCTTTCAGGTGAAGCAGCGATTTACTTGTACTTCTTTCAATGTAGTATACTGTATTCGCTGCTCACAGTGTGGTCTCCTCTACATTGGGGAGACCAAGCGCAGACTGGGTGACCGCTTTGCGGAACATCTCCGCTCAGTCCGCAAGCAGGACCCTGAGCTTCCGGTTGCTTGCCATTTCAACACTCCCCCCTGCTCTCATGCTCACATCTCTGTCCTGGGATTGCTGCAGTGTTCCAGTGAACATCAACGCAAGCTCGAGGAACAGCATCTCATCTACCGATTAGGCACACTACAGCCTGCCGGTCTGAACATTGAGTTCAATAATTTCAGAACATGACGGGCCCCCCATTTTACTTTTATTTTTAGTTATGTTTTCTTCCTTTTTTTTTGCATTCCTTTTTACATTTTTTACAATTTTTTTTGCATTTATTTCATTTCATCTTAGTTTGTTCAGTTTGCTTACCCACTGTTTTTTTCAGGTTTTTTTTCAGGTTGTTTTTCTTCAGGTTTGCACTTGCTGATGTTCAATATTCAGTATATTCACACCTAATCGGTACTAATGCTTTGTCTTTCAACACACTATTAACATATTGTTTGTCTTTGCTCCGTGACCTTTTGGTCAGCTATGTGGCCTGGTCCAATCTGCACCTTCTCCTTTGTTATCTCTTGCCCAACCCCCGCCTCACTTGTTTATAATCTGTGACTTTTCTAATATTTGTCAGTTCCGAAGAAGGGTCACTGACCCGAAACGTTAACTCTGCTTCTCTTTCCACAGATGCTGCCAGACCTGCTGAGTGAATCCAGCATTTCTTGTTTTTGTCCTAGACTATCCAGTCTCTCTTCATAGCTGAAATACTCCAGCCCAGGCAACATCCTGAATCCCCTCTGCCCCCTCTCCTTCCATATTATACAGATCCATCATAACCTCCCTGCTCTTATATTCTGTGCCTCGGCTAATAAAGGCGAGTTTCCCGTATGCCTCCCTAACCATCTTATCTACCTGTGCTGTCACCTTTGTCTATGGGGAGGTGGTGGCGTCACTGCACTAGAAATCCAGAAGCCCAGGCTGATGCTGTGGGGATAGAAACAGAAAGTGCTGGGAATACTCAGCCGGTCTGGCAGCATCGGTAGAGAGAGAAGCAGAGTTAACGGTTCAGGTCAGTGACCCTTCATCAGAGCTGGCAAAAGTTGGAAAAGAGTTAGGTTTTAAGCAAGGGGAGGGGAGTGAGGGAGAGAACAAAGAGGAAGGCGTTTGATCGGGCAGAGGGAGATTAAATAACGAAGCTGTCCTGGGACAAAGGCAAAGAGTGTGTTAATGCTTGTGGTGAAAGACAAAGCATTAGTCCAGACAGGGTGTTAATAGCAGAATAATGAGCAGCTCTGACTACATGAAAAGCAGGCACATGGTTAAACAATAAAATATTTTTAAAAGGCCAGTCATGCTCTGAAGTTATTGAACTCGATGGTCAGTCCACAAGGCTGTAGAGTGCCGAATCGAAAGATCAGGTGCTGCTCCTCCAGCTTGTGTTGATGTCCACTGGAACAGGGCAAGGACAGAGATGTGGGAATGAGAGCAGGGGGTTGTGTTGAAATGGCAAGCAACCGGAAGCTCGGGGTCCTGCTTTCGGACTGAGCAGAGGTATTCTGCAAAGCAGTCACCCAATCTGCGTTTGGTCTCCCCAGTGTAGAGGAGACCGCATTGTGAGCAGCAAATACAGTATACTAAATTGAAAAAAGTACAAATAAATCGCTGCTTCACCTGAAAGGAATGTTTGGGACCTTGGATAGTGAGGAGAGAGGAGGTAAAAGGGCAGGTATTACACATCCTGCGACTGCAGGGGTAGGTGCCGTGCGAAGGGGATGAGGTGTGGGGAGTAATGGAGATGTGGACCAGGGTGTTACGGAGGGAACGATCCCTTTGGAATGCTGATGGGAGGGGCAGATGCGTTTGGTATCGCCACAGGACACAGATTTAAGGTGATTGGCAAAAGAACCAGAGGGGGAGATGAGGAGAATTTTTTAAGCAGTGAGTTGTTGTGATCTGGAACGCACTGCCTGAAAGGGCAGTGGAAGCAGATTCAATAGTAACTTTCAAAAGGGAATTGGATAAATACTTGAAGGAAAAACTTACAGAGCCACATGGAAAGAGCAGGGGGAGTGGGACTAATTGGATAGCTCTTTCAAAGTGCTAGCATAGGCACAATGGGCTGAATGGCCTCCATCTGTGCCCGCTTCTTTTATCTCTTTCAGTGTAGTTGTTTAAGGATTGAAGAGATTGAATTGACAGGGCAATTAGAAACCCGAGCAGCTTGCAGACGGACGTGCGGGAAAGGAGACTGGCACAAGCCTGCATTTCGGGACAGGAGAGGAGGGGAGATTGGCGAGGACAGGTTTTAGGTGAGGGACAATATAGATCAGAGATTCAGCAGCTGTATTTCAGAGATGGAAGAATGGTCTTTCGAGTGAAGAAGTTGGAAGTTCATTTCAGATTGAAACAGAATGTTGAGACTGCATGTCCCTATGTTTAGTCTGAACGGGCAACTTATAGGAACAGCAGGAGAGCATTCAGCACTTTGAGCCTGTTCTGCCATTCAGTCAGATTATGACTGATCTGAATCTCAACTCCATTTACCCACCTTAGTTCCATTCGCTTGATAGCCTTAACCAACATGAACGATTTGCATTTCTACTGCACATTTCAGAAAGTAAGAATGGCCCAAAGCACTTTACATCCAATGAAATTCTTTTCAATTATAGTCACTTTTCAAATAGAGGAAACGTGGCAACCAATTTTTGCACAGCAAGATCCCATAAACAACAATAAGTTAAATGGCCAGATAATCTGTTTTTAGTGATGTTGGTTGAGGAATAAATAATTGCCAGAACATCAGAGAGGATGCCTCTACTCTCCTTCAAACAGCGGCCATGGGATCTCTAATGTCCTACCTGCAAGGGCAGACGGGGCCTCGATTTAATAAAATAAGGCACCTGCAACAATGCAGCATTCCTCAGTACTGCACTGGGAGTGTCAGCCTGCATTATGTACTCAAGTCTCTGAAGTGAAACTTGAGCCCACAATCTTCTGACAAAGATGGGAGTGATACCCACTCAGACACAACTGGTATCTCGGTGTGTGAGACTGGGATGGGCGAATGGCAGAGAATCATAGGAGGACTCCATTTGGCCCATTATGGCTGTGCTATTCGAAGAAGAGCAGTTCAGGCTAATCCCATTTACCAGCTCTTGGTCCGTGGCCCCGTGGGTTACGGAGCCATGCCTGTAGCCAGAGGATTGGAAAATGATGGTCAATTTGGGAATGAGGAGAGGAACTCGGTGTGAGCAGGAAATGCACCTTGTGCGAGTGAGGGGGAGAGTGTGAAACTGCAGAGTACGTGGAATTGGGAGGTTGGAAAGGAACCTAGGAGGAAGCAGAAGGAGAAGGAAGGAGGAATGTCAGGCGACAGGACACAGCTTCCTGGGCTTTGCTCCATGGTTCCAGCCTGCTCTGGTGAGGGAGGCCACTTGATGGCAGTGCATCACTAAACTGCAAACTGCCCGTGACTGACGCCACAGAGGTGGGAGTGAGGCAGGGAAGTGAGGGGAGAAATGGGGGGGCTGGGTTTGTGTGGGAGCAAGGTGGGGGAGGGGAACTAGGGAGGGGGTAACAATGGTGTTGAGGGGTTAAATAGGGACAGGCACAAGCTTAGGATGCTCTAAGTTGTTTGGGTGGAAGCAGGAAGTTACAAACAGAAAGGAGAGCAGGGTCAGGGACACAGTGTGTCGGATTTTCCGTAATCTGTTTCCCTTTGTCTGCAGTGTCTGATCGGAAAGATGGCGGAGGTGACAGTGGAGGAGCGAGCAGTTGGCGCAGTGATCGGATCACTGGTAGCTGATGCCGCAGGTGAGGTTGGATGACACGCCAATGTTGAACCGAGGTCTCTCTCTCTCCGTCTGTCACCCTCCCTCTCCCTCACTCTCCATCTTTCTCCCTGACTCTGTCTCTCTCTCCCTCCCTCTATCTCTCCCTCTGCCTCTCTCCTTCCCTCCCTCTATCTCTCCCTCTGTCTCTCCATCTCTCTCCCCCATCCCTGTCTCTATCCCCCCTCCCTGTCTCTATCCCCCCTCCCTGTCTCTATCCCCCCCTCCCTGTCTCTATCCCCCCCCCCGTCCCTGTCTCACTCCCCCCTGTCCCTGTCTCCCCCCCCCCCCCCACCACCGTCCCTGTCTCTCTCCCCCTGTTCCCGTCTCTACCCCCCCCATCCCTGTCCTTGTCTCTTCCCCCCCCCCGTCCTTGTCTCTTTCCCCCCCCCCGTCCTTGTCTCTTCCCCCACCCCGTCCTTGTCTCTTCCCCCACCCCGTCCTTGTCTCTTCCCCCACCCCGTCCTTGTCTCTTCCCCCACCCCGTCCTTGTCTCTTCCCCCCCCCGTCCTTGTCTCTTCCCCCACCCCGTCCTTGTCTCTTCCCCCCCCCGTCCTTGTCTCTTCCCCCACCCCCCGTCCCTGTCTCCCCCCTTCCCCCGTCCTTGTCTCTTCCCCCCCCCCGATCTTGTCTCTTCCCCCCCCGTCCTTGTCTCTTCCGCCCCCCCCCCGTCCTTGTCTCTTCCCCCTCCATCCCTGTCTCTCCCCCCCCCACCCCGTCCTTGTCTCTTCCCCCCCCCACCCCGTCCTTGTCTCTTCCCCCCACCCCGTCCTTGTCTCTTCCCCCCCCCCCGTCCTTGTCTCTTCCCCCCCCCGTCCTTGTCTCTTCCCCCCCCGTCCTTGTCTCTACCCCCCAGTCCCTGTCTCTCCCCCTCCCCCGTCCTTGTCTCTTCCCCCCCCCCGTCCCTGTCTCCCCCCCTCCCCCATCCTTGTCTCTTCCCCCCCCCCCCCGTCTTGTCTCTTCCCCCCCCCGTCTTGTCTCTTCCCCCCCCCGTCCTTGTCTCTTCCGCCCCCCCCTGTCCTTGTCTCTTCCCCCTCCATCCCTGTCTCTTCCCCCCCCCCCCGTCCTTGTCTCTTCCCCCCCCCCGTCCTTGTCTCTTCCCCCCCCCCGTCCTTGTCTCTCCCCACCCCCCCCGTCTCTCCCCACCCCCCCGTCTCTCCCCACCCCCCCGTCTCTCCCCACCCCCCCGTCTCTCCCCACCCCCCCGTCTCTCCCCACCTCCCCGTCTCTCCCCACCTCCCCGTCTCTCCCCACCTCCCCGTCTCTCCCCACCTCCCCGTCTCTCCCTCCCCCCGTCTCCTCCCCCCCCCCCCGTCCCTGTCTTCCCACCCCCCCGTCCCTGTCTCACCCCCCCGTCCCTGTCTCACCCCCCCATCCCTCTCTCCTCCCCCACTCCCTGTCTCTCCTCCCCCCCCCGTCTCTCCTCCCCCCCCGTCTCTCCTCCCCCCCGTCTCTCCTCCCCACCTCCCCGTCTCTCCTCCCCACCTCCCCGTCTCTCCTCCCCCCCTCCCCGTCTCTCCTCCCCCCCTCCCCGTCTCTCCTCCCCCCCTCCCCGTCTCTCCTCCCCCCCTCCCCGTCTCTCCTCCCCCCCTCCCCGTCTCTCCTCCCCACCTTCCCGTCTCTCCTCCCCCTCTTCCCGTCTCTCCTCCCCCCCCTTCCCTGTCTCCTCCCCCACACCCTGTCTCTCCTCCCCCACTCCCTGTCTCTCCTCCCCCCCTCCCTGTCTCTCCTCCCCCACTCCCTGTCTCTCCTCCCCCCCCTCCCCGTCTCTCCTCCCCCCCTCCCCGTCTCTCCTCCCCCCCCCCCTTCCCTGTGTCCTCCCCCCCTCCCCGTGTCTCCTCCCCCCCTCCCCGTCTCTCCTCCCCCCCTCCCCGTCTCTCCTCCCCCCCTCCCCGTCTCTCCTCCCCCCCTCCCCGTGTCTCCTCCCCCCCTCCCCGTCTCTCCTCCCCCCCTCCCCGTCTCTCCTCCCCCCCTCCCCGTCTCTCCTCCCCCCCCTTCCCTGTCTCCTCCCCCCCTTCCCTGTCTCCTCCCCCCCTTCCCTGTCTCCTCCCCCTTTCCCTGTCTCTCTTCCTCCCCCCCATCCCTGTCTCTCTTCCTCCCCCCCGTCTCTCTTCCTCCCCCCCTTCCTGTCTCTCCTTTCACCCCTCCCTGTCTCTCCTTTCACCCCTCCCTGTCTCTCCTTTCACACCTCCCTGTCTCTCCTCCCCCCCCCTCCCTGTCTCTCCTCCCCCCCCTCCCTGTCTCTCCTCCCCCCCCCTCCCTGTCTCTCCTCCCCCCCCCTCCCTGTCTCTCCTCCCCCCCCTCCCTGTCTCTTCTCCCCCCCCTCCCTGTCTCTCCTCCCCCCCCCCTCCCTGTCTCTCCTCCCCCCCCTCCCTGTCTCTCCTGCCCCCCCTCCCTATCTTTCCTCCCCCCCGTCTCTCCTTCCCACCCCCCTCCATGTCTCTTCTCACCCCCCCTCCCTATCTCTCCTCACACCCCCCCCCCGCACCTCCCTGTCTCTCTCTCCCTCTCCCCCCCCCCCCCCCACCACCTCAGCCTGTCTTCTCTCTTTCCTTGTTGGCCTGTATTTCTGAAGAATGAGAAAATGAATTTTCTGCCATTGGATGAGGCCTGTGTCACATTCAGTCCTGTTCTCTCTCCAGGCCAGCCACTGCACTGGATTTATGATGTGAGCCGTTTGGACCAGATTCTGAAGGGACGTGAGGGCACTCCTGAGTTTGTGGATCCCAGTCAGGGTCTGTTTTATCGCCGGCCCACGGGAGCTCAGAGCGGTTATGGAGATCAGACTCTTGCCTTGCTCAAGGCTCTGGTGGAAGGGAAAGGTGAATGGAACATTCCAAAGGTTGACATCTGGAATGATGGATATGTGTCTGGATAAGCAGCATCCTGTGTGGGATGAGGAGAGTCTCAGAGTGGGAATTATTCATCGCGCATAATAAACTCATCTCTTCTTCATAGATAAACCCACCTTCTCCCCATATCCCGCACCCCCATCCGCCCACCTTCTCCCCATATCCCGCACCCCCATCCGCCCACCTTCTCCCCATATCCCGCACCCCCATCCACACACCTTCTCCCCATATCCCTCACCCCCATCCACACACCTTCTCCCCATATCCCTCACCCCCATCCACACACCTTCTCCCCATATCCCTCACCCCCATCCACACACCTTCTCCCCATATCCCTCACCCCCATCCACACACCTTCTCCCCATATCCCTCACCCCCATCCACACACCTTCTCCCCATATCCCTCACCCCCATCCACACACCTTCTCCCCATATCCCGCACCCCCATCCACACACCTTCTCCCCATATCCCGCACCCCCATCCACACACCTTCTCCCCATATCCCTCACCCCCATCCACACACCTTCTCCCCATATCCCTCACCCCCATCCGCCCACCTTCTCCCCATATCCCTCACCCCCATCCGCCCACCTTCTCCCCATATCCCTCACCCCCATCCACACACCATCTCCCCATATCCCTCACCCCCATCCACACACCTTCTCCCCATATCCCTCACCCCCATCCACACACCTTCTCCCCATATCCCTCACCCCCATCCACACACCATCTCCCCATATCCCTCACCCCCATCCACACACCTTCTCCCCAAATTCCTCACCCCCATCCACACACCTCCCCATATTCCTCACCCCCATCCACACACCTTCTCCCCAAATTCCTCACCCCCATCCACACACCTCCCCATATCCCTCACCCCCATCCACCCACCTTCTCCCCATATCCCTCACCCCCATCCACACACCTTCTCCCCATATCCCTCACCCCCATCCACACACCTTCTCCCCATATCCCTCACCCCCATCCGCCCACCTTCTCCCCATATCCCTCACCCCCATCCGCACACCTTCTCCCCATATCCCTCACCCCCATCCGCACACCTTCTCCCCATATCCCTCACCCCCATCCACACACCATCTCCCCATATCCCTCACCCCCATCTACACACCTTCTCCCCAAATCCCTTCCCCCCCATCCACACACCTTCTCCCCAAATTCTTCACCCCCATCCACACACCTTCTCCCCAAATTCTTCA
Source organism: Heterodontus francisci (assembly GCF_036365525.1). Lineage (NCBI taxonomy): Eukaryota > Metazoa > Chordata > Chondrichthyes > Heterodontiformes > Heterodontidae > Heterodontus > Heterodontus francisci. The sequence goes on along the minus strand of NC_090376.1, from coordinate 2,706,219 downwards.
CCCCCATCCACACACCTTCTCCCCAAATTCCTCACCCCCATCCACACACCTTCTCCCCAAATTCCTCACCCCCATCCACACACCTTCTCCCCAAATCCCTCACCCCCATCCACACACCTTCTTCTCAAATTCCTCACCCCCATCCACACACCTTCTCCCCAAATTCCTCACCCCCATCCACACACCTTCTCCCCAAATTCCTCACCCCCATCCACACACCTTCTCCCCATATCCCTCACCCCCATCCACACACCATCTCCCCATATCCCTCACCCCCATCCACACACCTTCTCCCCATATCCCTCGCCCCCATCCATACACCTTCTCCCCATGTCCCTCACCCCCATCCACACACCATCTCCCCATATCACTCACCCCCATCCACACACCTTCTCCCCATATCCCTTGCCCCCATCCACCCACCCTCTCCCCATATCCCTCACCCCCATCCACACACCATCTCCCCATATCCCTCACCCCCATCCACACACCATCTCCCCATATCCCTCACCCCCATCCACACACCTTCTCCCCATATCCCTTGCCCCCATCCACCCACCTTCTCCCCATATCCCTCACCCCCATCCACACACCATCTCCCCATATCCCTCACCCCCATCCACACACAAGGGGGTTGAAGTCATGCTTCAGATTTACAAAGCTCTGGTTAGACCACACTTGGAGTTACTGTGAACAGTTCTGGGCCCCACACCTTAGGAAGGGTATATTGGCTTTGGAAGGAGTACCAGAATGTTACCAGGGCTCCAAGAGTTAGATTATGACTAAGGATTACATAAACAAGGCTTGTATTCCCTGGAATTTTGAAGATTACAGGCTGATTTGATTGAGGGTTTTGGGATTTCAAAATACATTGATAGGGTAAATAGTAGGTTTCTCTGCTGGTGAAGGGTAGGGGGTGTGGGTGTGGGGATTGCGGGGGGTGGGGATTTGGGGGTGGGGGTGGGGATTGGTGGGGGGGTGGGTGGGAAGTCCAGGACAAGGAGACATAACCTTAAAAGCAGAGCCAGCCCATTCAGTAGAGAAGTTAGGAAAGACTTCTTCACACAGGGTGTTGGAAATGTGCAACTCTCTTCCACAAAAAGCAGCAGATGCTGGAGCTTAATTAACCATTTTTAATATGTGATCAGTAGATTTTTGCTAGCCAAGGGTTTTGAGGTATATAGAGTTAAGATAAGTACATGGGGTGGCACAGTGGTGCAGTGGTTAGCACCGCAGCCTCACAGCTCCAGTGACCCGGGTTCAGTTCTGGGTACTGCCTGTGCGGAGTTTGCAAGTTCTCCCTGTGACCGTGCGGGTTTTCACCCTGAGAGAGAGGGGACTGAGAGACACCAGTCAGTGTACAGATATCACCCTGAGAGAGAGGGGACTGAGAGACACCAGTCAGTGTACAGATATCACCCTGAGAGAGAGGGGACTGAGAGACACCAGTCAGTGTACAGATATCACCCTGAGAGAGAGGGGACTGAGAGACACCAGTCAGTGTACAGATATCACCCTGAGAGAGAGAGGACTGAGAAACACCAATCAGTGTACAGATATCACCCTGAGATAGAGAGGACTGAGAAACACCAGTCAGTGTACAGATATCACCCTGAGAGAGAGGGGACTGAGAGACAGCAGTCAGTGTACAGATATCACCCTGAGAGAGAGGGGACTGAGAAACACCAATCAGTGTACAGATATCACCCTGAGAGAGAGGGGACTGAGAAACACCAGTCAGTGTACAGATATCACCCTGAGAGAGAGGGAACTGAGAGACAGCAGTCAGTGTACAGATATCACCCTGAGAGAGAGGGGACTGAGAAACACCAATCAGTGTACAGATATCACCCTGAGAGAGAGGGGACTGAGAGACAGCAGTCAGTGTACAGATATCACCCTGAGAGAGAGGGGACTGAGAAACACCAATCAGTGTACAGATATCACCCTGAGAGAGAGGGGACTGAGAAACACCAATCAGTGTACAGATATCACCCTGAGAGAGAGGGGACTGAGAAACACCAGTCAGTGTACAGATATCACCCTGAGAGAGAGGGAACTGAGAGACAGCAGTCAGTGTACAGATATCACCCTGAGAGAGAGGGGACTGAGAAACACCAATCAGTGTACAGATATCACCCTGAGAGAGAGGGGACTGAGAGACACCAGTCAGTGTACAGATATCACCCTGAGAGAGAGGGGACTGAGAAACACCAATCAGTGTACAGATATCACCCTGAGAGAGAGGGGACTGAGAAACACCAGTCAGTGTACAGATATCACCCTGAGAGAGAGGGGACTGAGAAACACCAATCAGTGTACAGATATCACCCTGAGAGAGAGGGGACTGAGAGACAGCAGTCAGTGTACAGATATCACCCTGAGAGAGAGGGGACTGAGAAACACCAATCAGTGTACAGATATCACCCTGAGAGAGAGGGGACTGAGAGACAGCAGTCAGTGTACAGATATCACCCTGAGAGAGAGGGGACTGAGAGACACCAGTCAGTGTACAGATATCACCCTGAGAGAGAGGGGACTGAGAAACACCAGTCAGTGTACAGATATCACCCTGAGAGAGAGGGAACTGAGAAACACCAATCAGTGTACAGATATCACCCTGAGAGAGAGGGGACTGAGAAACACCAATCAGTGTACAGATATTACCCTGAGAGAGAGGGGACTGAGAAACACCAGTCAGTGTACAGATATCACCCTGAGGGAGAGGGGACTGAGAAACACCAGTCGCCGGGTGCTCCGGGTTCCTCCCACAGCCAAAGACTTGCAGTTTGATAGGTAAATTGGCCATTGTAAATTGCCCCTAGTGTTGGTCGGTGGTAGGAGAATGGTGGGAAGTGGGGATGTGAGAGGGAAAAATGGAATTAATGTAGGATTAGTATAAATGGGTGGTTGATGGTCGGCATGGTCTCGGTGGGCCAAAGGGCCCGTTTCAGTGCTGTATCTCTCTATGACTGTATGGATTTGCAGATCAGACATGATCTCATGGTAGAACAGGCCTGTGGGGCCGAATAGCCTCCTCCTATTCCTATACCTCGGGTAAGACAGGGGCAAACTACATTGGGGTGATGAGGAGGTAATTAGACCCCAGTGAGAAACAGCAGAGGAGGGGAGAAATTTGGAACATAATTAAGTAGCACTGTGGCTTCTCCTTGTGCAGGATTCGATGTGCAATTGTACAGACAACAATTGTACAAAACCTTTGGACCGAACACTGACTACGACCTCAAGGCAAAACCAGGACAGGACCAGGTGCCGACAGGAGGATACAGACATGCTTCCATTAAAGCTTTCCTGACTGCATATGAAGCAACAAAGGAGAAAACGGGACTCTCCCCGGACCCCCAGGTAAACCGCACATGAAGTAAAGGCCCCGATAATTCAGTGAAACACATTGGAATGAGTTGTTAAAATGTCACCATAAAGCAGTATTCCCCAGTTATTGGGTTTTCCCAGTGAGCCGTGTCCCTGTATATAATGGAGTTGTATAACCTTCCAATGCTCACATGGGAATAATGGTTGACTGTTAGAGGTAGCGCTAACATAGGCTGCTTTTGACCTCTTATGGTGTTATGTTTTCATGGGATATGGGCATCTCAGGCAGAATTTGTTGCCCCCCTAATTGCCCTTCAACTGAGTGTCTTGCTAGGCCATTTCAGAGGGCAGTTAATAGTTAACCACATTGCTGTGAGTCTGGAGTCACATGTAGGCCAGACCAGGTAAGGACAGCAGATTTTCTTCTCTAAAGGACAGTAATGAACCACATGGGTTATGTGACAATCATTGATAGTTTCATGGCACCATGACAGTGACTATTTTTCAATTGCAGATTTTTATTAATTACCGTGTGGTAGATAGGGAGGAGGATAGCTGTAGGCTGCAGGAAGATATTGATGGTCTGGTCAGATGGGCAGAAAAGTGGCAAATGGAATTCAACTTGGAGAAGTGTGAGGTGATGCATTTGAGGAGGTCAAACAAGGCAAAGGAATACACGATTAATGGGAAAATACTGAGAGCTGGAGAGGAAGTGAGAGACCTTGGAGTGAATGTCCACAGATCCCTGAAGGTAGCAAGACAGGTCGATAAGGTGGTTAAGAAGGCATATGGAATCCTTTCCTTTATTAGCCGAGGTATAGAATATAAGTGCAGTGAGGTTATGCTGGAACTGTATAAATCATTGGTTAAGCCACAACTTGAGTACTGTGTGCAGTTCTGGTCACCTCATTACAGAAAGGATGTAATTGCACTAGAGAGGGTACTGAGGAGATTTACGAGGATGTTGCCAGGACTGGAAAAATGCAGCTATGAGGAAAGATTGGATAGGCTGGGGTTGTTCACCTTGGAACAGAGAAGGCTGAGGGGAGACCTGATTGAAATATATAAAATTTTGAAGGGCCTGGATAAAGTGGAGGTGAAGGGTTTATTCACTTAGCAGGGAGGTCAGTGACTGGGGGGCATAGATTTAAAGTGATTGTTAGAAAAATTAGAGGGGAAATGAGGAAAAACATTTTCACCCAGAGGGTGGTGATGGTCTGGAACTCACTGCCTGAAAGGGTAGTTGAGGCAGAAACCCTCAACTCATTCAAAAGAAATCTGGATATGCATCTCAAGTGCCGTAATCTGCAGGACTACGGACCAAATGCTGGAAGGTGGGATTAGAATAGGTGTAACATTTTTCAGCCGGTACAGACGCGATGGTCCAAGTGGCCTCTTTCTGTGCCTTAAACTTACTATGATTCTAATGTAATTTAAATTCCACCAGCTGCCATGGTGGGATTCGAACCCATGTCCCCAGAGCATTAGCCTGGCCCTCTAGATTACTAGTCCAGCGACATTGCCACTGCACCAGGGGAGGCGGTGACATAGTGGGGACTTGTGCCAAAAGTGGGAGAGCTGTCCCACAGACCAATCAAGCAACAGCTTGACATAGTCATTCATACTCACCGAATTACACCATACAGCCAATGTCCCAAACTCTTCCATCACCATCCCTGCGTATGTTCTATCCCACTAGCAGGACAGACCCACCAAAGGTGGTGGCACGGTGGTATATAGTTGCCCCGGGAGTCGTCAGCATTGACTGCAGACCCCATGAAATCACATCGCGTCGAGTCAAAAATAGGTAAGGTAACCTCCTGCTGATTACCACTTACTGCCCTCCCTCAACTGATGAATCAATGTTCCTCAATGTTGAAAACCACTTGGAAGAAGCACTGAGGGTGGCAAGGGCACAGAATGTACTCTACGAGGGGGAGTTCAATGACCACAATCCTTGTGGAGACCAAGTCCCGTCTTCACACTGTGGACACCTTCCATTGTGTTGTGTGACACTACCACCATGCTAAATGATTTAGAATGGATCTGACAACTCAAAGTTGGGCATCCATGAGATGCAGTGGGCCCTCAGCAGCAGCAGAATTGTATTCAACCACAATCTGTAACCTCATGGTCTGGCATATCCCCCACTCTCTCATTGCCATCAAAGTAGGGATCACCCCTGGTTCAATGAGGAGTGCAGGAGAGCATGCCAGGAGCAGCACCAGGCATTCGTAAAAATGAGGTGTCAACCTGCTGACACTACAACATGGGACTGCATGCATACTAAACAGTGGAAGCAGCATGCGATAGACAGAGCTAAGCGATCCCACAACCAACGGATCAGATCAAAGCTCTGCAGTCCTACCACCTCCACTTATGAATGGTAGTGGATTAGTAAACAATTAACCGAATATGGAGACACCACAAACAATGATGGTGGAGCCCAATACATCAGTGCAAGAGACAAGGCTGAAACATCTGCAAGAATCTTCAGCCTGAAGCTGTGAGTGGATGATCCATCGCGTCCTCCATTGAGGTTCCCACCATCGAATAGCTAGTCCTCCGCCAATTTGATTCACTGCATATGTGATGTCAAGAAATGACAGTGCATTGAATACAGTTAAAGGCTATGGGCTGAAGACTTGTTTCTCCAGAACTAACCGTGGCCCAACCAAGCTGTTCCAGTACAACTGCAACACTGACAACACTTTCAAGATCAGCAGCGGGGTAAAGCAGGGCTGTGTCCTGGCACCAACTCTCTTTGGCATATTCTGCTCCATGCTGCTATTGCACGCTTTCGGCAACTCGTATGGGGGCATCCACCTACATGACAGAGCTGTCGCCAAGCTGTTCAACTTGGCAAGACTGCACACCAAGACCAAAGTATGTAAAGTCCTAGTCCATGAGTTGCTGTTGCTGATGATGCTGTGCTGACATCCCATAATGAAGTTCACTTACAGCAGCTTGTAGATTGGTTCTCCCTGGCCTGCAAGGAGTTTGGACTGACAATCAGTGTCAGGAAGATCAAAGTTATGGGCCAGGATGCAGAGACTCCACCTTCCATCAACCTCACTTTGAAGATCATCGACAGCTTCACATACCCTGGATCAACAATCACCGGCAATCTGTCCCTTGATGCTGAAATCAGCACCAGGATTGTCAATGCTGCAGCTGTCATTGTCAAAGTTGAGAAGACGAGTGTGGACAACAGCAAACTGACCGAAAATACAAAGCTCCACGTGTACCAGGCTTGTGTTCTCAGCACCCTCCTTTATAGTGGAGAAGCATCAACAACTTATACAAGGCAAGAAAAGCAGCTGAACAGCTTCCACCTCCACTGCCTCAGATGGATATTGAGCATCTCCTGGCAGGACGGAGTGCCAAATACAGAAGTACACCAGCGTGTAGGGATCCCCAGCATGTTTGCCCTCGAGTCAGCGGTGACGCCATTGGCTGCATCATGTGTGCTGAATGGATGATGGCCGCATCCCCGAAGACATGTTCGAAGGCGAGCTTGCTATTGGTACGAAATCAACAGGTCGCCCACATCTGTGATACAAGGATGTCTGCAAGCGAGACCTCAAGTAGACCAGGATTGGAGTCAATGCATGGGAGGTCCTTGCTGCTGACCAGAGATCCTGGAGGATGGCAGTCAGGAAGCGGGTGGAAAAAGCAGAAGACAAAAGAAACGACCAGATGGTGGAAAAGAGAGCCTGGTGGAAGGAAAAACATCAGTCGACCTCAGGCCAAGGATATTCATCTGTGCCAGCTGTGGAAGGGATTGCTACTCACAAGTTGGCCTCTACCGCTACAACAGGTGATGTTCAACTCAGAAGTGACATACACCCCGGGCACAGTCCATCGTCTCCCTAGACGGACAGATGCCTACTACTACAACAACACTGACATCTACCTACATCTAGATCTAGGATATGCCCAATATCCATCTGAGGTGGCTTTTCTTGGCTTGCATAAGTTGTCCATGCTTCGTTACTATAAAGGAGTGTGCTGAGAACACAAGCCTGGTTAATGCGGACCTTTGTATTTTCTGTAAATTTGCTTTTGGTCCACACTTGTCTTCTCAAGAACATGGTTGTGGTTGTTGGAGCCAAGCATTTCAGTCCCAGGACATCACTGTAGGAGTTCCTCAGGGTGGTGTCCTAGGCCCAACCATTTTCAGCTGCTTCATCGATGACCTTCCTTCAGTCATAAGGTCAGAAGTGAGGATGTTTGCTGATGATTGCAGTATTCAGTTCTATTTGCAACTCCTCACATATTGAAGCAGTCCATGCCCGCATGCAGCAGGACCTGGACAACATTCAGGCTTGGGCTGATAAGTGGCAAGTAACATTTGCACTACACAGGTGCCAGTCAATTACCATCTCCAACAGGAGAGAATGTTACCACCTCCTCTTGGCATTCAACAGCATTACCATCAGTGAATTCCCCACCATCAACATCCTGGAGACGCCGTTGACCAGAAACTGAACTGGACCAACCACATAAATACTGTGGCTACAAGAGCAGGTGAGAAACTGGGAATTCTTTGGTGAATGGCTCACCATCTACATGACACAAGTCAGGAGTGTGATCGAATACTCTTCACTTGCCTGGATGAGTGCAGTTCCACACTATCTCGCCACCATCCAGGACAAAGCAGCTCACTTGAGGACCAAGCAGCCCGCTTGATTGGCATCCACCACCTTCAACTAGGATTATAATCCTAGCCCCTTTTTGGGTTATCCCGGATCAGGCATACTCCCCAGATGATCGCTCTCACTTAATGTTGAGAAAGACAGATCTCACAGACACTTGAATGGATCTGAAGAACTAATCTAACTCTCCCCAAAGGAAAGGAACCTGCAGAGAATATTACTGTTCTCCAGATAGCCTTTTCATCAAGTTTTAGCCAGATTATAACAACCCAGATATTATAAGGGTCCGGGCAGCTCTCCTCAATAATGTACCTCCCCACTGAAGAGTGTACAGAGACAGGTTGTCGAGTTTGAGATACAGAAGACTATATGAGACAATATATTTTCTAAATTATATAAAAGTTTATTAAAGAACCGAAGATGCAATTCAGATGTGATGGGAAGTCAATCGCAAAGTTAATAGTTCTAGGAAAAGAAAGTGTCATCTTATTTCTAGTAAAGAATCCAAGTTTTAAGTCTAAATATTGTTACAGTAGAATATTTGAGATAGACATAAATATTTAAAGCAGCATTTACCTTAAATCCCTGAGTAGAAAGCTGCGGAGTTTAGCGAGATACCTCTATACCAATTGGAGGGAGAACTATCATTGCCACAGGAACTCGTACCTTTACTGTGAGAAACGCTGGAAAGAATCCAACAAATCTAAAGATCCACTGTGTGGTTTCAATATTTATAATGTTTCTAAGCTGCTTAACTAGTTTATTTACTAGTTATGGGGGTGTAACTGCTCTTGCAAGTGGTTTCATACCCTTCTATTTCCCAAATAAGGCTGTATAACTGTTAATTTCTGGTTAGGGTTCACAATCTTTGATTTCGAAGAAAGACGAGGCCAGCAGCAAGATGGGAGCCTCTCATGGTGGTCAATTTCCTTAGTCACTTAACTGTGTTTCAAGATTATCATTCAGTTTCTTGGGTTTGGTCAGTTTTGTCAAAATTTCAGTTGACTGGTTTAGGGCTGTCCGCAAAGGACTATCTTATCAACTATTACACTGTGGTAGCTTCCATGAGTGGTTGCAAACTGTGTTATTACTGTGTGATGAAGCTTGTGACTTTTCAGGAGTGAATCCCTCTTATCAGAAGCTGCCTCAATGCTCTAAGATGAGGTAAGCCCTTCAACTCCAAGGCATGTCCAGAGGCATGCCTATGAACTTTTAACCTGTTGAGGAGGACGAACCCTGCTTTTCATTTTTTAATCCATAATTCATAGGAAAATAACTCTTTGAACCTTATAACCCCTTATTATGGCCAGATTCCTTCACAAAATATTCTCTCCCTCCAGCACCGACGCACAGTGGCAGCAGTGTGTACCATATACAAGATGCACTGCAGCAACTCGCCAAGGCTCCTTCGACAGCACCTTCCAAACCTGCGATCTCCATCACCTAGAAGAGCAAGGGAACACCACCACCTGCAAGCTCCCTTCCAAGTCACACACCATTCTTACTTGGAAATATATAATCACTGGGTCCAAATCCTGGAACTCCCTTCCTAACAACACTGTGGGTATACCTACCCCACATGGACTGCAGCGGTTTTAGATGGCAGCTCACCACCACCTTCTCGAGCAATTGGGGATGGGCAATAAATGCTGGTCTTGCGATGCCCACATCCCACGAATGAATAAATAAAAAATAGCCCTGTACATTTTTTTTTCCTTCATATGTTTTTCCAATTCTCTTTTGAAAGTTATTATTGAATCTGCTTCCACTGTCCTTTCAGGCAGCACGTTCCAGATCACAACAACTCCCTACATAAAAAATGTATCTTTGTGCTGTCTCTTGTTCTTTTGGCAATCATCTGTGTCCTCTGGTTACTGACCCTCCTTCCACTGGAAACAGTATCTCCTTATTTACTCTATCAAAACCCTGCATGAATCCCAGCTTCTCCAGTCTCTTCACATAACTGAAGTCCGTCATCCCTGGAACAATTCTGGTAAATCTCCTCTGCACCCTCTCCAAGACCTTGATATCCTTTCTAAAGTGTGGTGCCCAGACTTAAACACAGTACTCCAGTTGGGGCCAAGCCTGTGTTTTCTAAAGGTTTAGCATGACTTCCTTGCTTTTGTACTCTATTCCTCTATTTATAAAACCAAGGATCTTGTATGCTCTTGTAAAGCCTTCTCAAGTTGTCCTGCCACCTTCAAAGATATGTATACATACACCCCCAGCTCTCTCTGTTCCTGCACCCCTGTTAAAATTACACCATTTATTTAATATTGCCTTTCTTCATATTCCCTACAGAAATGCATCACTTCACATTGCCCTTTCACCTGTCACTAGTCTGTCTATGTTCTGCTGAAGTCAGTTACTATCCTCCTCATTTCCCAGTTTCATGTCATCTGCACACTTTGAAATTATGCCCTGTATGGCCAAATCCAGGCCATTAATATGTATTAAAATGTGGTTGGCTGTGAATTGCCAATATTCTTGTTTGACAGATGGACGGTGTGGCAAAGGTTGCACCTCTCGTCGCTCTGTACGCTGGAGACCCCAAACTCCCACAGTACGTGGAAGAGGCAGTACGAATCACACAGGACGACAATCTGGCTGTGAAATGCAGCATCGCAGGTAGGTGTCAGTCCTGGGCTGTCCCCATGTTGTGTTGGTCGTGTTTCTTGCACCAAACCAGGTGCCAATGCACCTCAGGAGCTCCACACTGAACCACAGTTCTGCTTTTCCAATTAAAGATACACTGGGATTGGAATTGTCTGATAGTCAGGGTCACAAAAAAGCACTGCTGCCTCTTTAGGTGCAGGATCTTCCTCCAATGATAGAACCCCCACGTACTCCAATTCCCAGTCAGATAGGTAGGTGGGGGTGAGGGATATGGGGGAAGGTGGGATTGGGGAATATAGGGAGAAAGTGGGTGGGTGGGGGTGAGGGATATGGGGGAAGGTGTGTAGGTAGGATTGGGGAATATGGGGAGAAGGGCGGTGGGAGGGTATGGGGGAAGGTGCATTAATCTGACAGAGAGCAGGGAGGCTTGTTTGCCATAAAGACCTTATGCACTAACAAGGCAAGGGAATATACAATGGATGGTAGGACCCTAGGAAGTACAGAGGGTCAGAGGGACCTTGGTGTACTTGTCCATAGATCAGTGAAGGCAGCCGCACAGGTAGATAAGGTGGTTAGGAAGGCAAATGGGATACTTGCCTTTATTAGCCGGTGCGTAGGATATAAGAACAGGGAGGTTATGTTAGAGCTGTATAAAACGCTAGTTAGGCCACAGCTGGAGTACTGTGTACAGTTCTGAGCACCACACAATAGGAAGGATGTGATTGCACTGGAGAGGGTGCAGAGGAGATTCACCAGGATGTTGCCTGGGCTGGAGCATTTCAGCAATGAAGAGAGTCTGGATAGGCTAGGGTTATTTTCCTTGGAGCAGAGAAGGCTGAGGGGAGACCTGATTGAAGTATACAAAATTATGAGGGGCATTGATAGGGTAGATAGGAAAGAACGCCTTCCCTTAACGGAGAGTTCAATAACCAGGGGGCATAGATTTAAGGTAAGGGGCAGGAGGTTTAGAGGGGATTTGAAAAATGTTTTCACCCAGAGGGTGGTTGGAATCTGGAACACACTGTCTGAAGGGGTGTAGAGGCAGGAACCCTCACAACATTTAAGACGTATTTATATGAGCACTTGAAATACCATAGAATACAAGTCTTCGGGCCAAGTGCAGGAAAATGGGATTAGGTTGTATGGGTGCTTGATGGTTGGCACGGACACGATGGGCTGAAGGGCCTGTTTCTCTGCTCTATAACTCTATGATTTTAATACTGCTTTCTTGGTGCCTCAGACCAAGGCCCTGTTTAAAAGTCCTTGTGTCCCAGTTTCACCTCCACTCTAACCACCTCTCTGACCCTCCGCAGCTGCTGCCGTTCTGGAGGAATTTCTTCTTCGCCCGCAGGAGGAAGGATTCCTGGAGAAGATGAAGGGTCGGCCGGAGCTCAGCATCATTGCCAACAAGTTACCCGAGGTCCTGAAACTGCACGGCACAGCTCACCGTGAAGTGGTGCAAAAGTTTGGCAGCTCGTGTGGTAAATTGGGAGCAGTGGGGTATCAGGGAGGGGGTGGTTTGGGGGGCGGGGTGGGGGGGGGGGTTCGGTGTCAGGATGTGGCTGCATCAGGGAGGGAGAGATGTTAGATTCACCAATAGGAAAGGCTGATCACTCAACACAGGCACTTATTGAAGTTATCACCAACGGGGGGAGGGGGGGGGGGGCATCTGTTTCTAGGACTTGAATTTTTATTTAAAGGGAAAGAAGGGAATTTATTTTTTATTCATTCATGGGATGTGGGCGTCGCTGGCTAGGCCACCATTTATTGCCCATCCCTAATCGCCCTTGAGAAGGTGGTGGTGAGCTGCCTTCTTGAACTGCTGCAGCCCTTAGCATGTAGGTGCACCCACAATGGTGAAGGGAGTGAATGTTGAAGGTGGTGGATTTTTTTTTATCCGTTTGTGGGATGTGGGCATTGCTGGTTAAGCCAGCATTTGTTGCCCGTCCCTAATTGCCTTTGAACTGAGTGGCCATTTCAGAGGCATTTTAAGAATCAACCACATTGCTGTGGATCTGGAGTCACATGTAGGCCAGACCAAGCTGTTCCAGTACAGCTACAACATTGGCATCTACCCGTCAATGTGGAAAATTGCCCAGCTATGTCCTGTCAACAAAAAGCAGAACAAATCCAACCCGGCCAATTACTACCCCATCAGTCTACTCTCAATCATCAGCAAAGTTATGGAAAGTGTCATTGACAGTGCTATCAAACAGCACTTTAAACAACAACAACCTGTTAACCTGCAAGATCCCCTCCAAGACACCATCCTGACTTGGAACTATATCACCGTTCCTTCACTGTCACTGGGTCAAAATCCTGGAACTGCCTTCCTAACAGCACTGTGGGTGTACCAGCACCACACGGACTGCAGTGGTTCAAGAAGGCAGCTCGTCGCCACCTTCTCAAGGGCAATTAGGGAAGGACAATAAATGCTGGCCTAGCCAGCGACGCCCACAACTCATGAAAATAATTTGAAAAATATATAATTAGACACTTATTGAAACTTTGGTGTGGTTGAGTTAGGAGGTCTGTGCTTGTCATGTTTAACACTGTAAATAAATGTAAAATGGAGTAAGATTGGCTGCAGTATCATTGTTCACCTGTTGGCTGTCTGGAATACAATACTGTGTATCTGTAATCCCGAGATCAGTGGATCTGTAATCCCGGGATCAGTGGATCTGTAATCCTGGGATCAGTGGATCCGTAATCCCAAAATCAGTGGATCTGTAATCCCGGGATCAGTGGATCTGTAATCCCGCGGTCAGTGGATCTGTAATCCCGCGGTCAGTGGATCTGTAATCCCAAAATCAGTGGATCTGTAATCCCGGGGTCAGTGGATCTGTGATCCCGAGATCAGTGGATCTGTAATCCCAAAATCAGTGGATCTGTAATCCCGAGGTCAGTGGAACTGTAATCCCGAGATCAATGGATCTGTAATCCCGAGATCAGTGGATCTGTAATCCCGAGGTCAGTGGATCTGTGATCCTGAGATCAGTGGATCTGTAATCCCGGGGTCAGTGGATCTGTGATCCTGAGATCAGTGGATCTGTAATCCCGGGGTCAGTGGATCTGTAATCCCAAAATCAGTGCATCTATAATCCCGACATCAGTCTGTCAGTACTCCTAGATCTCATTGTTTTGCCCCATCATTGATCCAGACTTTATTCTTTCTCTGCACTCCACAGCTATCCCCGGGAACTTGCTGAATTCCCTGCACTGTCTACTGGTGACGCCCAGCCTAAGTGATTACCCTGCCACGATGCGACTCACCATGGCCGCGGGAGGATGCAATTGCAGCCGGCTCAGTTTTGTGGGTGAGTGCAGCACAGCAAGGGTCAGCAGCTGAGGTGGGAGGGGAAAGCAGGAGAGGGAGGAGTGGCTGACTGCAGGAGAATGGGAGACTGGGAGAGGATGGGAATGGCAGAGGGCAAGACTGCGGAGTAAATTCGGTGTATTGGAGGCTGTGGCTCTGGATGAGGAGTAGCTTTGTGTGGGGGAATGGGAATGGGGAGCGGGTATCTTACTGAGTGAGGAACAGGTATACCAGTGAGTGAGGAGCGGGTATATTAGTGAGTGGGGAGCGGGTATATCAGTGAGTGAGGAGCAGGTATATTAGTGAGTGAGGAGCAGGTATATTAGTGAGTTAGGAGTGGGTATATTAGTGAGTGGGGAGCGGGTATATTAGTGAGTGAGGAGCAGGTATATTAATGAGTGAGGAACAGGTACATTAGTGAGTTAGGAGTGGGTATATTAGTGAGTGGGGAGCGGGTATATTAGTGAGTTAGGAGTGGGTATATTAGTGAGTGGGGAGCGGGTATATTAGTGAGTTAGGAGTGGGTATATTAGTGAGTGGGGAGCGGGTATATTAATGAGTGAGGAACAGGTACATTAGTGAGTTAGGAGTGGGTATATTAGTGAGTGGGGAGCGGGTATATTAGTGAGTTAGGAGTGGGTATATTAGTGAGTGGGGAGCGGGTATATTAGTGAGTGGGGAGCGGGTATATTAGTGAGTTAGGAGTGGGTATATTAGTGAGTGGGGAGCGGGTATATTAGTGAGTTAGGAGTGGGTATATTAGTGAGTTAGGAGTGGGTATATCAGTGAGTGGGGAGTGGGTATATTAGTGAGTGGGGAGCGGGTATATTAGTGAGTGGGGAGCGGGTATTTAGCGAGTGGGGAGCGGGTATATCAGTGAGTGAGGAGCAGGTATATTAGTGAGTTAGGAGTGGGTATATTAGTGAGTGGGGAGCGGGTATATTAGTGAGGAGTGGGTATATTAGTGAGTGAGGAGCAAGCAAATTAATGAGTGAGGAACGGGTATATCAGTGAGTGAGGAGCAGGTATATTAATGAGTGAGGAACAGGTATATTAGTGAGTGGGGAGCGGGTATATCAGTGAGTGAGGAACAGGTATATTAGTGAGTGGGGAGCGGGTATATTAGTGAGTGGGGAGCTGGTATATTAGTGAGTGGGGAGCTGGTATATCAGTGAGTGAGGAGCAAGCATATTAGTGAGTGAGGAACAGGTATATTAGTGAGTGGGGAACGGGTATATCAGTGAGTGGGGAGCAGGTATATTAGTGAGTGAGGAACAGGTATATTAGTGAGTGGGGAACGGGTATATCAGTGAGTGGGGAGCAGGTATATTAGTGAGTGAGGAACAGGTATATTAGTGAGTGAGGAGCAGGTATATTAGTGAGTGGGGAACGGGTATATCAGTGAGTGAGGAACAGGTATATTAGTGAGTGGGGAGCAGGTATATCAGTGAGTGAGGAGCAGATATATTAGTGAGTGGGGAACGGGTATATCAGTGAGTGAGCAGCAGGTATATCAGTGAGTGGGGAGCAGGTATATCAGTGAGTGAGGAGCAGGTATATCAGTGAGTGGGGAGCAGGTATATTAGTGAGTGGGGAGCGGGTATATTAGTGAGTGGGGAACGGGTATATCAGTGAGTGGGGAACGGGTATATCAGTGAGTGGGGAGCAGGTATATCAGTGAGTGAGGAGCAGGTATATTAGTGAGTGAGGAGCAGGTATATTAGTGAGTGAGGAACAGGTATATTAGTGAGTGAGGAACAGGTATATTAGTGAGTGAGGAACGGGTATATTAGTGAGTGGGGAACGGGTATATTAGTGAGTGAGGAGCAGGTATATTAGTGAGTGAGGAACAGGTATATTAGTGAGTGAGGAACAGGTATATCAGTGAGTGAGGAACAGGTATATTAGTGAGTGAGGAGCAGGTATATTAGTGAGTGAGGAACAGGTATATTAGTGAGTGAGGAACAGGTATATTAGTGAGTGGGGAGCAGGTATATCAGTGAGTGGGGAGCAGGTATATCAGTGAGTGGGGAGCAGGTATATCAGTGAGTGAGGAACAGGTATATCAGTGAGTGAGGAACAGGTATATTAGTGAGTGAGGAGCAGGTATATTAGTGAGTGAGGAGCAGGTATATTAGTGAGTGAGGAACAGGTATATTAGTGAGTGAGGAACAGGTATATTAGTGAGTGGGGAACGGGTATATCAGTGAGTGGGGAGCAGGTATATCAGTGAGTGAGGAGCAGATATATTAGTGAGTGGGGAACAGGTATATTAGTGAGTGAGGAACAGGTATATTAGTGAGTGAGGAACAGGTATATTAGTGAGTGGGGAACGGGTATATCAGTGAGTGAGGAACAGGTATATTAGTGAGTGGGGTGCAGGTATATCAGTGAGTGAGGAGCAGGTATATTAGTGAGTGGGGAACGGGTATATCAGTGAGTGAGGAGCAGGTATATCAGTGAGTGGGGAGCAGGTATATCAGTGAGTGGGGAGCAGGTATATCAGTGAGTGAGGAGCAGGTATATTAGTGAGTGGGGAACAGGTATATCAGTGAGTGGGGAGCAGGTGTATCAGTGAGTGAGGAACAGGTATATTAGTGAGTGGGGAGCGGGTATATCAGTGAGTGAGGAGCAGGTATATCAGTGAGTGGGGAACGGGTATATCAGTGAGTGGGGAGCAGGTATATCAGTGAGTGAGGAGCAGGTATATTAGTGAGTGGGGAACGGGTATATCAGTGAGTGGGGAGCAGGTATATCAGTGAGTGAGGAGCAGGTATATCAGTGAGTGAGGAGCAGGTATATCAGTGAGTGAGGAGCAGGTATATCAGTGAGTGGGGAACGGGTATATTAGTGAGTGGGGAACGGGTATATCAGTGAGTGGGGAGCAGGTATATCAGTGAGTGAGGAGCAGGTATATTAGTGAGTGGGGAACGGGTATATCAGTGAGTGAGGAGCAGGTATATCAGTGAGTGGGGAACGGGTATATTAGTGAGTGGGGAACGGGTATATTAGTGAGTGGGGAACGGGTATATCAGTGAGTGAGGAGCAGGTATATTAGTGAGTGGGGAGCGGGTATATTAGTGAGTGGGGAGCGGGTATATTAGTGAGTGGGGAACGGGTATATCAGTGAGTGAGGAACAGGTATATCAGTGAGTGAGGAGCAGGTATATTAGTGAGTGAGGAACGGGTATATCAGTGAGTGAGGAACAGGTATATCAGTGAGTGAGGAGCAGGTATATTAGTGAGTGGGGAACGGGTATATCAGTGAGTGAGGAACAGGTATATCAGTGAGTGGGGAGCGGGTATATTAGTGAGTGGGGAACGGGTATATCAGTGAGTGAGGAACAGGTATATCAGTGAGTGAGGAGCAGGTATATTAGTGAGTGGGGAACGGGTATATCAGTGAGTGGGGAGCTGGTATATTAGTGAGTGGGGAACGGGTATATCAGTGAGTGAGGAGCAAGCATATTAATGAGTGAGGAGCAGGTATATTAGTGAGTGAGGAGCAGGTATATTAGTGAGTGGGGAGCGGGTATATTAGTGAGTGGGGAGCGGGTATATTAGTGAGTGGGGAGCTGGTATATTAGTGAGTGGGAAGCTGGTATATTAGTGAGTGGGGAGTGTGTATATTAGTGAGTGGGGAGTGTGTATATTTGTGAGTGGGGAGCTGGTACATTAGTGAGTGGGGAGCGTGTATATTAGTGAGCGTGGAGCGTGTATATTAGTGAGTGGGGAGCGTGTATATTAGTGAGTGGGGAGCGTGTATATTAGTGAGTGGGGAGCTGGTATATTAGTGAGTGGGGAGTTGGTATATTAGTGAGTGGGGAGTGTGTATATTAGTGAGTGGGGAGTGTGTATATTAGTGAGTGGGGAGCTGGTATATTAGTGAGTGGGGAGCGTGTATATTAGTGAGTGGGGAGCGTGTATATTAGTGAGTGGGGAGCTGGTATATTAGTGAGTGGGGAGCGTGTATATTAGTGAGTGGGGAGCGTGTATATTAGTGAGTGGGGAGCGTGTATATTAGTGAGTGGGGAGCTGGTATATTAGTGAGTGGGGAGCTGGTATATTAGTGAGTGGGGAGTGTGTATATTAGTGAGTTGGGAGTGTGTATATTAGTGAGTGGGGAGTGTGTATATTAGTGAGTGGGGAGCTGGTATGTTAGTGAGTGGGGAGTGTGTATATTAGTGAGTGGGGAGCTGGTATATTAGTGAGTGGGGAGCTGGTATATTAGTGAGTGGGGAGCTGGGATATTAGTGAGTGGGGAGCGGGTATATTAGTGAGTGGGGAGCTGGTATATTAGTGAGTGGGGAGCTGGTATATTAGTGAGTGGGGAGCGTGTATATTAGTGAGTGGGGAGCTGGTATATTAGTGAGTGGGGAGTGTGTATATTAGTGAGTGGGGAGTGTGTATATTAGTGAGTGGGGAGCTGGTATATTAGTGAGTGGGGAGTGTGTATATTAGTGAGTGGGGAGCTGGTATATTAGTGAGTGGGGAGCTGGGATTTTAGTGAGTGGGGAGCTGGGATTTTAGTGAGTGGGGAGCTGGGATATTAGTGAGTGGGGAGCGGGTATATTAGTGAGTGGGGAGCTGGTATATTAGTGAGTGGGGAGCTGGGATATTAGTGAGTGGGGAGCGGGTATAATAGTGGTTAATTTTCCTGATGAGCTTTATCTCTTGGTCTGTTCCAGGTGCCTGTGTTGGGGCAGTAGTTGGATCTCGCGGGATTCCCACTGACTGGGTCAGGAAGACCCAGCATGGTGATTCCATTAAGAAACTCTCAGAGGCTCTCGTCGCTCTCCGACTGTCCGTGTGAGGCAAGAATGTCCAAACCCAGTAACAGGTGCATGCGAGCTGCACCATTAGCTTGCTGATCTCACCAGGGGTGGTGCAGAATCACTGGTCCCTCTCTCCCTCCCTCTCTCCCTCCCTCTCTCCCTCCCTCTCTCCCTCCCACTCTCTCTCACTCTCTCCCTCCCTCTCTCCCTCCCTCTCTCCCTCTCTCTCTCCCTCCCTCTCTCCCTCCCTCTCTCCTTCCCTCTCTCCCTCCCTCTCTCCCTCCCTCTCTCCCTCCCTCTCTCCCTCCCACTCTCTCTCACTCTCTCCCTCCCTCTCTCCCTCCCTCTCTCCCTCCCTCTCTCCCTCCCTCTCTCCCTCCCTCTCTCCCTCCCTCTCTCCCTCCCTCTCTCCCTCCCTCTCTCCCTCCCTCTCTCCCTCACTCTCTCCCTCACTCTCTCCCTCTCTCCCTCCCTCTCTCCCTCCCTCTCTCCCTCCCACTCTCTCTCACTCTCTCTCACTCTCACTCTCTCTCACTCTCACTCTCTCTCACTCTCACTCTCACTCTCACTCTCACTCTCACTCTCTCTCTCTCTCCCTCACTCTCACTACCCCCAGTTCTCTTCGTCCCTTTCCATCTCTTTCCCCCTCCCTCTCTATCATCTCCCCCCTCTCTCTTCCCCCTCCCCCTCTCTCCATCCCTGTCTCTTCCCCCCTCTCTCTCTACACCCTCTCTCTTTCTCCCTTTCTCTCCCCCTCCCTCTCTCCCCCCTTCCCCCTCTCTCCTTCAAGTTCACTGACAGGATAAGATGTTGTTTGAAAGTCACCTCTCTCTCTCTCTCTCTCTCTCTCTCTCTCTCTCTCCCTATTACCCCTCCTTCTCTCTCTCCCTCCCTCTCTCTCCCCCCCTCCCTCTCTCCTTTTTCGCTCCCTCTCTCTCCCCCTCTCTTTTCCCTCTCTCCTCCTCTCTCTCTTCCCTTTCTCTCCTCTCTCTCTTCCCTTTCTCTCCTCTGTCTCTCTCTTTCTCTCTCTGTCTCCCCCCCTTCCCTCACTTTCCCTTCCTTCCCCCCCCCCCCCCCCCCCACACCTTTCCTTTTGATCGTGAGCAGCAAATCTCTGAGCTCAGTCAGGGCTCTGGAAATTTGAGAAATAAACAGGCACATTTGACAAACACTGTCTGCCCAAAGGCTTTGCTGATTTGCGAATTACTGATCACAAGACACTGCCTGGGGTCCAGGGATCTGGTTTGGGGGGTCAGGGAGACTCAGTTACCCTGTGGTTGCTCCACCACAGCATCACACGAATCATTCCAACCAACTCGATGCACAGAATAATGAGAGAGATAGATCGCACTAGACAAGTGTTACCAAAGTGCTTCCATTATTTTTTATATTTTTATTTTTTGAGCACCTGTGTTAAAACTGATCATTTTCTCTACACCTTCTCTCTTACTCCCCCTCCCTCTCTCCCCCTTCCCTCTCTACCTCCTTCCCCTCCCTCTCTCTGTCCCTCTCTCTTCCCCCCTCTCCCTCTGTCTACAACCTCTCTCTTTCTCCCCCTCCCCCCGTCTCTCCTCCAAGTTTACTGACAGGTGAAGATGTTGTTTGAAAGCCACCTCTGCTGGAAGCCCCTGTGATTTGGGCTTAGAGAACAGCAGAACCCTTGGTGACTTGGGGAAAAATGGTTACCGAGAAGCCACATGTCAAGGTTTTGGAGGTCAGGAGGTTGACTTTCTGTTTGGGGTTTGAACATTGCTTTCAGTTTTGAGTTGGGGTGTGAACTGTTTGAAGACAGTTGGTGTTTTCCTGCCAATGAAAAAGAAACAAAGTGATTCCTAAAACCGCAGCCGGCCACTAACGTCATCAGACTGCGGCAAGGTGCACACTTGCGAAACGGGCTCATGCTGTCTGTGCGGACGCAGCATTCCACATTGCCAGGACTGGTTGGCGCATATGCAGATGACGTCATCGTGTAACGGGGGAAGCGGGGGGAGAGAGCGGCCGAAGACCTTGGTGGCGGTGGGTGCAGGTGCGCTCTCCTCCTCCCCCACTCCCACTCCCACCCGCTCTCCTCCTCCCCCACTCCCACTCCCACCCGCTCTCCTCCTCCCCCACTCCCACCCGCTCTCCTCCTCCCCCACTCCCACTCCCACCCGCTCTCCTCCTCCCCCACTCCCACCCGCTCTCCTCCTCCCCCACTCCCACCCGCTCTCCTCCTCCCCCACTCCCACTCCCACCCGCTCTCCTCCTCCCCCACTCCCACCCGCTCTCCTCCTCCCCCACTCCCACTCCCACCCGCTCTCCTCCTCCCCCACTCCCACTCGCTGTCCTCCTCCCCCACCCCCACTCCCACCCGCTCTCCTCCTCCCCCACTCCCACCCGCTCTCCTCCTCCCCCACTCCCACCCGCTCTCCTCCTCCCCCACTCCCACCCGCTCTCCTCCTCCCCCACTCCCACCCGTTCTCCTCCTCCCCCACTCCCACTCGCTCTCCTCCTCCCCCACTCCCACTCGCTCTCCTCCTCCCCCACTCCCACCCGCTCTCCTCCTCCCCCACTCCCACCCGCTCTCCTCCTCCCCCACTCCCACCCACTCTCCTCCTCCCCCACTCCCACCCGTTCTCCTCCTCCCCCACTCCCACTCGCTCTCCTCCTCCCCCACTCCCACCCGCTCTCCTCCTCCCCTGCTCTCCCCCCCCCGCCCACTCTCTCCCCCAGCTGACTCTCTCCCCCATCCCCCCCCGTCCGCGCTCTCCCCCCCGTCCGCTCTCTCCCCCCCGTCCGCTCTCTCCCCCCCCCCGTCCGCTCTCCCCCCCCCCCCGTCCGCGCTCTCCCCCCCCCCCGTCCGCTCTCTTCCCCCCCCCCGTCCGCTCTCTTCCCCCCCCCCGTCCGCTCTCTTCCCCCCCCCCCGTCCGCTCTCTTCCCCCCCCCGTCCGCTCTCTTCCCCCCCCCCCGCCCGCTCTCTCCAGCCATTGTGTGCTGCAGTGGGTTTATGTTGCCTTTGTGTGATTATTTGAGCAGCTCCATCATTAGTCCTGATCGTCGCAGTCTGTGATGTTTTCTGGACGAAGTGTTTATCGACAATGCAGCCGGCAGCTGACGTCAACAGACTGCAGCAATCTGTGCACATGAATCTGTGGAATTCACTACCCCAGAGTGCGGTGGATGCTGGGATATTGAGTAAATTCAAGGAGGAGATAAGACAGATTTTTAATTAATAATGGGTTGAAGGGTTATGGAGGACGGGCAGGAAAGTGGAGTTGAGGCTGAAATGAGATCAGCCATGATCGTATTGAATGGCGGAGCAGGCTCGAGGGGCTGAATTACCTACTCCTGCTCCTAGTTCTTATGTTATGCTCTTATGTTCTAAATAGGCGACCCCTTACTTTTAAATATTGACCCCTAAATCTAGGTTCCTCCACAACATCCTTTCCACATCCACCCTGTCAAGACCCGTCAGGATCTTGTATGTTTCAATCAAGTCACCTCTTACTCGACTAAACTCCAGCAGATACAAGCCTGGCCTGTCCAACCTTTCCTTTTTTTATTCGTTCATGGGGTGCAGGCGTCACTGGCTGGGCCAGCATTTATTGCCCATCTCTAATTGCCTTCATAAGACAACCAGGTATTTGTCTAGTAAACCTCTGAACTGCTTCCAACTCATTTACATCCTTCCTTAAATAAGGAGACCAATACTGTACACAGTTCTCCAGATGTGTTCTCACCAATGGCCTGTATAACTGAAGCATAACCTCCCTACTTTTGTAATCAATTCCCCTCGTGATAAATGATAACATTCTATTAGGTTTCCTAATTACTTGCTGTACCTCCATACTAACCTCTTGCGATTCATGCACTAGGACACCCAAAACTCTCTCTATCTCAGAGCTCTGCAATCTCTCACCATTTAGATAATATGCCTCTTTATTCTTCCTGCAAAATGGACAATTTCATATTTTCTCATATTATACTCCATTTGTCAGATCTTTGCCCTATCTATATCCCTTTGTAGCCTATTTATGTCCTCTTCACAACTTACTTTCCTACCTAATCTTGTGTCATCAGCAAATTTAGCAATCATACCTTCGGTCCCTTCATCCAAGTCATTTATATAAATTGTAATAAAGTTGAGGCCCCAGCACAGATCCCTGTGGCACACCACTCGTTACATCTTGCCAACCAGAAAATGACCCATTTATGCCTACTCTGTTTCCTGTTAGCTAGCCAATCTTCTATCCATGCCAATATGTTACCCCCTACATCATGAGCTTTTATTTTCTGCAATAACCTTTGATGCAGCACCTTATCAAATGCCTTCTGGAAATCTAAGTACATTACATCCACTGGTTCCCCTTTATCCACAGCACATTACTTCTTCAAAGAACTCCAATAAATTGGTTAGACAGGATGACAAATCCATGTTGACTCTACCTGATTACATTGAATTTTTCGAAGTGCCCCACTCTTTAATAATAGCTTCTAACATCTTCCCTAAGACTGATGTTAAGCTAACTGGCCTGTAGTTTCCTGCTTTCTGTCTCCCTCCCTTTTTGAATAAAGGAGTTACATTCACTATTTTCCAATCGAATGGAACCTTCCCCGAATTTTGGACAATTAAAACCAACTCACTCTCTATAGGACCAACGATCAATTTGTCAACTCTGTTTAAAATATCTATAGAAACTCTTACTATCTGTTTTTCTATTCCAGCTAGCTTTCTCTCGTACTCTAATTTTTCCCTCCTTATCAACCTTTTAGTCATTCTTTGCTGTTTTTTATATTCTGTCCAATCTTCTGACCTGCCGCCCATCTTTCCACAATTTTATGCTTTTTCTTTAAGTTTGAAGCTATCTTTTAACTTTTTTAGTTAACTACGGATGGTCGTCCTCCCCTTAGAATTATTCTTTCTTGTTGGAATGTAAATATTCACTCCCTCCACCACCGACGCACAGTGGCAGCAGTGAGTACCATCTACAACATACACTACAGCAACGCACCAAGGCTCCTTCGACGGCACCTTCCAAACCCATGACCTCTACCACCTAGAAGGACAAGGGCAGCAGCTGCTTGGGAACACCACCACCTGCAAGTTCCCCTCCAAGTCACACACCATCCTGACTTGGAACTATATCGCCGTTCCTCCACTGTCGCTGGGTCAAAATCCTGGAACTCCCTTCCTAACAGCATTGCTGATGTACTACCCCACATGGTCTGCAGCGGTTCAAGAAGGCAGCTCACCACCACCTTCTCAAGGGCAATTAGGGATGGGTAAGAAATGCTGTCCTGGCCAGCAACACACAAGGACACAAGAAATAGGAGCAGGAGTAGACCATACA
The DNA here is from genome assembly GCF_036365525.1 of Heterodontus francisci. NCBI lineage: Eukaryota > Metazoa > Chordata > Chondrichthyes > Heterodontiformes > Heterodontidae > Heterodontus > Heterodontus francisci. Next base: position 2,682,191 of record NC_090376.1, on the reverse strand, counting down.
GCCCATCGAGCCTGCTCCACCATTCAATATGATCATAACTGATCTTCGGCTTCCATTTCACTTTCCTGCCCACTCCCCATATCCCTTGATTCCCTGAGAGATCAAAAATCTGTCTATCTCAGCCTTAAATGTATTGAATGATGGAGCATCCACAACCCTCGGGGGTAGAGAATTCCAGGATTCACAACCCTTTGAGTGAAATAATTTCTCCTCATCTCAGTCCTAAATGATTGTTCCCTTATCCTGAGACTGTACCCCCGTGTTTTAGATTCCCCAATCACTCGCATTCTAAGAATAGATAAAGAAAATTAGTGAAATTCAGTTTTGCTGTCTGAAGTAAGAGGGTATATGAAGGAGGTCTGAATGGACAGAAGGTGTCGAAGACTTGAGAGAATTTTTATAAAATTTTTTCCTGGGATGTGGCTGTCACATAAATCAAATTAGTTTAACACGATTTGCCCTTGACAAATCGTTCTGGCTTTCCTTAATTAATCCACATTTGTCCAAATGACTGTTAATTTTGTCCCAGATTATCGTTTCTAAAAGCTTTCCCACCACTGAGGTTACACTGACTGGTCTGTAGTTGCTGAGTTTATCCTTGTATCCTTTTTGAACAAGGATGTAACATTTGTAATTCTCCAGTCCTCTGGCAGCACCCCTGTATCTAAGGAGGATTGGAAGATCATGACCAGTGCCTGGGCAATTTCCACCCTTACTTCTCTCAGTATTCTCGGATGCATCTTCATGGGGGAATGTAGAACTGGGGCACAGTCTAAAAATAAGGAGTCTCCAATTTAAGTCAGAGGTGTGGAGGAATTTCTTCTCTCAGAAGGTCATTACTCTTTGGAATTCTCTATCCCAGGGAGCAGTGGAAGCTGGGTCATTGAATATGTTCAAGGCTGAGTTAGATAGCTTCTTTAACTGCAGGGCAGTCAAGGTTTATGGGAACAGGTGGGAAAATGGAGTTGAGGCCACGATCAGATCAGCTTATTCCTGCTCCTATTTCTTATGTTTTTCTCAGTTCTGGTGACTTATCAGCTTTAAGTGCAGCCACCATTTCTAATACCTCCTCTTTATCAATTTTTAGCCCATCCAGTATCTCAATTACCTCTCTCACTATGGCTTTGGCAACATCACCTTCCTTGGTAAAGACAGATGCAAATACTCATTTAATACTTCAGCAGTGCACCCTCCTCGATGTACGGTCCCTGATCGGCCCCACTCCTCCTTTTACCACCCGTTTATTATTTATATGCCTATATAAGACTTTTGGATTCCCTTTTATGTTAGCTGCCAATCTCTTATTGATGAAACAGCTGAAGATGGTTGGGCCTAGGACACTGCTCTGAGGATGTCCTGCTGCAGTCTCCTATACTCAAGGGAATACAAGCCCAGCCTATGCAAGCTGTCAGCATAATTTAACCCTTTTAGCCCTGGTACCATTCAGGTGAATCTGTGCTACAGCCTCTTCAAGACCAATAAGGGGCCGTACCCAGAACTGAAGACTGTTACTCCAGATGGAGTCTGAACAGAATTTTACACAATTATAACATCACTGCCACCCCTTTGTAATGCAGCCCTCAAGATAAAGGCCAACAATCCATTAGGCTTTTGAACAATTTTGTGCTGTGCTCCAGTTTGAGTTTTACGTGGATTATATGAAGGAAGGGGTTGACTGAGGGAGGGAAGTAGATGCAGAGTTTGAGGGCTTAGAGAAGAACAAGCTAGAGGAGAATGAGATGTGGGAGATTTTCAACTCTCCAACTGGCTGAAGCAGAATTTGCAGATTCCATAACAGAAAGAAATATCAGGATCTACCATGTCCACCTGGCGTTTGGGAGACGAGTTAAAAATCTAATGCTTGATTCCAAGCTTGAGAATGCAGGGAAGAGGGACAGTGTGTAGGACTGGGGACTTGAACCTTAGCAAGGACAGGAGACAGACATTCAGAGGGGCACTGAACCTGTGAACATTGATAACACAGAGATACAGAAAGGTTGCAACAGAGAGAGGGAGAGAGCACTTGGAATTACGACACTTCCCTGGACTCCGGCTTCCCTCCATCTCCAGAATCCACATTTTAGCAGCTTTAAGGAGAGTCAATGTTGGCACTTGTTCTTGGAGACAGTGCCTTACTAAGCTCAGCCAGTCTGGACCTGCTGCAGTCAGCTCCTGGTTTGTGTTTAGGCCACATGGCTGACCATCTCAGGGACTGTGCGTCTAAAAGTAAATCACTCAATGTTCCCGCCAATCCTGAGTCTAACAGTAAATCACCGAATGTTCCCGCCAACCCCGAGTCTAACAGTAAATCACTCAATGTTCCCGCCAACCCCGAGTCTAAAAGTAAACCTTATTAACTCACGGTCTTTGACTCACCAGGTCACTGAACCAGCTTGTAGTGTATGACAAACAATCCAGTCCTTGCTTAACAGGGAAGGTTCCAGAGAATTCTCCAGCAAGAAAACATTATCCGTGGTCTTTTCAAAGACATTTCAAAATTCTTCTCAATTTCTGTCCCACCAAAACACTGACTCTCACTGGGGTACGTGTCCCCCTCTCCTGAAGGTGCTGACTCTCACTGGGGTACGTGTCCCCCTCTCCTGAAGGTGCTGACTCTCACTGGGGTACGTGTCCCCCTCTCCTGAAGGTACTGAGTCTCACTGGGGTACGTGTCCCCCTCTCCTGAAGGTACTGAGTCTCACTGGGGTACGTGTCCCCTCCTCTCCTGAAGGTGCTGACTCTCACTGGGGTACGTGTCCCCCTCTCCTGAAGGTACTGAGTCTCACTGGGGTACGTGTCCCCTCCTCTCCTGAAGGTGCTGACTCTCACTGGGGTACGTGTCCCCCTCTCCTGAAGGTGCTGACTCTCACTGGGGTACGGGTCCCCCTCTCCTGAAGGTGCTGACTCTCACTGGGGTACGTGTCCCCCTCTCCTGAAGGTACTGACTCACACTGGGGTACGTGTCCCCCTCTCCTGAAGGTACTGACTCTCACTGGGGTACGTGTCCCCCTCTCCTGAAGGTACTGACTCTCACTGGGGTACGTGTCCCCCTTTCCTGAAGGTGCTGACTCTCACTGGGGTACGGGTCCCCCTCTCCTGAAGGTGCTGACTCTCACTGGGGTACGGGTCCTCCTCTCCTGAAGGTGCTGACTCTCACTGGGGTACGGGTCCCCCTCTCCTGAAGGTGCTGACTCTCACTGGGGTACGGGTCCCCTCCTCTCCTGAAGGTGCTGACTCTCACTGGGGTACGGGTCCCCCTCTCCTGAAGGTACTGACTCTCACTGGGGTACGTGTCCCCCTCTCCTGAAGGTACTGACTCTCACTGGGGTACGTGTTCCCCCTCTCCTGAAGGTGCTGACTCTCACTGGGGTACGGGTCCACTCTCCTGAAGGTACTGACTCTCACTGGGGTACGTGTCCCCCTCTCCTGAAGGTGCTGACTCTCACTGGGGTACGTGTCCCACTCTCCTGAAGGTGCTGACTCTCACTGGGGTACATGTCCCCCTCTCCTGAAGGTACTGACTCTCACTGGGGTACGTGTCCCCCTCTCCTGAAGGTACTGACTCTCACTGGGGTACGTGTCCCCCTCTCCTGAAGGTGCTGACTCTCACTGGGGTACGTGTCCCCCTCTCCTGAAGGTGCTGACTCTCACTGGATTATGGGTCCCCCTCCTCTCCTGAAGGTGCTGACTCTCACTGGATTATGGGTCCCCCTCCTCTCCTGAAGGTACTGACTCTCACTGGGGTACAGGTCCCCTCCTGTCCTGAAGGTACTGACTCTCACTGGGGTACAGGTCCCCTCCTCTCCTGAAGGTGCTGACTCTCACTGGGGTACAGGTCCCCTCCTGTCCTGAAGGTACTGACTCTCACTGGGGTACAGGTCCCCTCCTCTCCTGAAGGTGCTGACTCTCACTGGGGTACAGGTCCCCTCCTCTCCTGAAGGTGCTGACTCTCACTGGGGTACAGGTCCCCTCCTCTCCTGAAGGTGCTGACTCTCACTGGGGTACGGGTCCCCTCCTCTCCTGAAGGTGCTGACTCTCACTGGGATACGGGTCCCCTCCTCTCCTGAAGGTGCTGACTCTCACTGGGGTACGTGTCCCCTCCTCTCCTGAAGGTACTGACTCTCACTGGGGTACGTGTCCCCTCCTCTCCTGAAGGTGCTGACTCTCACTGGGGTACAGGTCCCCTCCTCTCCTGAAGGTGCTGACTCTCAATGGGGTACAGGTCCCCTCCTGTTCTGAAGATGTGGACACTCACTGGGGTATGGGTCCCCTTCCTCTCCTGAAGATGTGGACACACTGGGGTATGGGTCCCCTTCCTCTCCTGAAGATGTGGACACACTGGGGTACGGGTCCCCTTCCTCTCCTGAAGGTGCTGACACTCACTGGGGTATGGGTCCCCTTCCTCTCCTGAAGATGTGGACACTCACTGGGGTATGGGTCCCCTTCCTCTCCTGAAGATGTGGACACACTGGGGTATGGGTCCCCTTCCTCTCCTGAAGATGCTGACACTCACTGGGGTATGGGTCCCCTTCCTCTCCTGAAGGTGCTGACACTCACTGGGGTATGGGTCCCCCTCCTCTCCTGAAGGTACTGACACTCACTGGGGTATGGGTCCCCTACCTCTCCTGAAGATGCTGACACTCACTGGGGTATGGGTCTCCTTCCTCTCCTGAAGGTGCTGACTCTCACTGGGGTACAGGTCCCCTCCTCTCCTGAAGGTGCTGACTCTCAATGGGGTACAGGTCCCCTCCTGTTCTGAAGATGTGGACACTCACTGGGGTATGGGTCCCCTTCCTCTCCTGAAGATGTGGACACTCACTGGGGTATGGGTCCCCTTCCTCTCCTGAAGGTGCTGACACTCACTGGGGTATGGGTCCCCTTCCTCTCCTGAAGGTGCTGACTCTCAATGGGGTACAGGTCCCCTCCTGTTCTGAAGATGTGGACACTCACTGGGGTATGGGTCCCCTTCCTCTCCTGAAGATGTGGACACTCACTGGGGTATGGGTCCCCTTCCTCTCCTGAAGGTGCTGACACTCACTGGGGTATGGGTCCCCTTCCTCTCCTGAAGATGTGGACACTCACTGGGGTATGGGTCCCCTTCCTCTCCTGAAGGTGCTGACACTCACTGGGGTATGGGTCCCCCTCCTCTCCTGAAGGTACTGACACTCACTGGGGTATGGGTCCCCTACCTCTCCTGAAGATGCTGACACTCACTGGGGTATGGGTCTCCTTCCTCTCCTGAAGGTGCTGACTCTCACTGGGGTACAGGTCCCCTCCTCTCCTGAAGGTGCTGACTCTCAATGGGGTACAGGTCCCCTCCTGTTCTGAAGATGTGGACACTCACTGGGGTATGGGTCCCCTTCCTCTCCTGAAGATGTGGACACTCACTGGGGTATGGGTCCCCTTCCTCTCCTGAAGATGTGGACACACTGGGGTATGGGTCCCCTTCCTCTCCTGAAGATGCTGACACTCACTGGGGTATGGGTCCCCTTCCTCTCCTGAAGGTGCTGACACTCACTGGGGTATGGGTCCCCCTCCTCTCCTGAAGGTACTGACACTCACTGGGGTATGGGTCCCCTACCTCTCCTGAAGATGCTGACACTCACTGGGGTATGGGTCTCCTTCCTCTCCTGAAGGTACTGACTCTCACTGGAGTACGGGTCCCCTTCCTCTCCTGAAGGTGCTGACTCTCACTGGAGTACGGGTCCCCTTCCTCTCCTGAAGGTACTGACTCTCACTGGAGTACGGTTCCCCTTCCTCTCCTGAAGATGCTGACACTCACTGGGGTACGGGTCCCCTTCCTCTCCTGAAGGTACTGACTCTCACTGGGGTATGGGTCCCCTTCCTCTCCTGAAGGTACTGACTCTCACTGGGGTATGGGTCCCCCTCCTCTCCTGAAGGTGCTGACTCTCACTGGAGTACGGGTCCCCTTCCTCTCCTGAAGGTGCTGACTCTCACTGGAGTACGGGTCCCCTTCCTCTCCTGAAGGTACTGACTCTCACTGGGGTATGGGTCCCCTTCCTCTCCTGAAGGTACTGACTCTCACTGGGGTATGGGTCCCCCTCCTCTCCTGAAGGTGCTGACTCTCACTGGGGTACGGGTCCCCTCCTCTCCTGAAGATGCTGACACTCACTGGGGTATGGGTCCCCTTCCTCTCCTGAAGGTACTGACTCTCACTGGGGTACGGGTCCCCCTCCTCTCCTGAAGGTGCTGACTCTCACTGGGGTACGGGTCCCCCTCCTCTCCTGAAGGTGCTGACTCTCACTGGGGTACGGGTCCCCCTCCTCTCCTGAAGGTGCTGACTCTCACTGGGGTACGGGTCCCCCTCCTCTCCTGAAGGTACTGACTCTCACTGGGGTACGGGTCCCCCTCCTCTCCTGAAGGTGCTGACTCTCACTGGGGTACAGGTCCCCTCCTCTCCTGAAGGTGCTGACACTCACTGGGGTACGGGTCCCCTCCTCTCCTGAAGATGCTGACACTCACTGGGGTATGGGTCCCCTTCCTCTCCTGAAGATGCTGACACTCACTGGGGTACGAGTCCCCTCCTCTCCTGAAGATGCTGACACTCACTGGGGTATGGGTCCCCCTCCTCTCCTGAAGGTACTGACTCTCACTGGGGTACGGGTCCCCTCCTCTCCTGAAGGTACTGACTCTCACTGGGGTATGGGTCCCCCTCCTCTCCTGAAGATGCTGACACTCACTGGGGTATGGGTCCCCTAAAACTAACTTTATCCCTTTGCAGACACTTTGTAGTCTTCATAATTTGCTTTCCTACCTATCTTTGTATCGTCTGCAAATTTGTCCACAATACATTGCCTGAGCAGCCAGTGCCCACACTGCTTACTCTGAGTTGGTGACAACGACACAAAATGTTTGTGGCCCAGACTCATTTCAGATACTCTTAAGGTGGATTTCATAACCCACTTTCACCATCTCCTTCCCTGCCTTTGTCATCCTCATAGTTGATGAGTAAGAAGTTCTATTTTCCCTTCCTCCTCTTCTTCCTCCTCATCATTATTTTTCTTCACCTCCTCTTCCTCATCCTCCTCGACATTTCCTCCTCTGCCTCCTCAATCACTCTCTAATAAGTGAAGTAGCTGGAACCTGTGTGATCTGAGCCCCAGTGAGAGACAGCAGACAAGAAGAATGGGGGTGGGGGGGACACGAGGGGAGGGAGGACAGGGAAAACGGATTGTAAGACCTCTGCACCATTATAAGTTTGCAGGAGAATGACGGGGCCACATGTGGTTGGAGGCTAGTTTGCTGGTCCTGACACATCAGAAGGTGAACAGTTATCCATTATCTATGCTGCACTGTTGGAGGGTCAGTACTGAGGGAGTGCTGCACTGTCGGAGGGTCATTACTGAGGGAGTGCTGCACTGTCAGAGGGTCAGTACTGAGGGAGTGCTGCACTGTCGGAGGGTCATTACTGAGGGAGTGCTGCACTGTTGGAGGGTCAGTACTGAGGGAGTGCTGCACTGTTGGAGGGTCAGTACTGAGGGAGTGCTGCACTGTCAGAGGGTCAGTACTGAGGGAGTGCTGCACTGTCAGAGGGTCAGTACTGAGGGAGTGCTGCACTGTCGGAGGGTCAGTACTGAGGGAGTGCTGTACTGTCGGAAGGTCAGTACTGAGGGAGTGCTGCACTATCGGTGGGTCAGTACTGAGGGAGCATTGCACTGTCAGAGGGTCAGTACTGAGGGAGTGCTGCACTGTCGGATGGTCAGTACTGAGGGAGCATTGCACTGTCAGAAGGTCAGTACTGAGGAAGTGCTGCACTGTCGGAGGGTCAGTACTGAGGGAGTGCTGCACTGTTGGAGGGTCAGTACTGAGGGAGTGCCGCACTGTCAGAGGGTCAGTACTGAGGGAGTGCTGCACTGTCAGAAGGTCAGTACTGAGGGAGTGCTGCACTGTCGGATGGTCAGTACTGAGGGAGCATTGCACTGTCAGAAGGTCAGTACTGAGGGAGTGCTGCACTGTCGGATGGTCAGTACTGAGGGAGCATTGCACTGTCAGAAGGTCAGTACTGAGGAAGTGCTGCACTGTCGGAGGGTCAGTACTGAGGGAGTGCTGCACTGTTGGAGGGTCAGTACTGAGGGAGTGCCGCACTGTCGGAGGGTCAGTACTGAGGGAGTGCTGCACTGTCAGAGGGTCAGTACTGAGGGAGTGCTGCACTGTCGGATGGTCAGTACTGAGGGAGTGCTGCACTGTCGGATGGTCAGTACTGAGGGAGTGCTGCACTGTCAGAGGGTCAGTACTGAGGGAGTGCTGCACTGTTGGAGGGTCAGTACTGAGGGAGTGCCGCACTGTCGGAGGGTCAGTACTGAGGGAGTGCTGCACTGTCAGAGGGTCAGTACTGAGGGAATGCTGCACTGTCGGATGGTCAGTACTGAGGGAGCATTGCACTGTCAGAAGGTCAGTACTGAGGAAGTGCTGCACTGTCAGAAGGTCAGTACTGAGGGAGTGCTGCACTGTCAGAGGGTCAGTACTGAGGGAGTGCTGCACTGTTGGAGGGTCAGTACTGAGGGAGTGCCGCACTGTCGGAGGGTCAGTACTGAGGGAGTGCTGCACTGTCAGAAGGTCAGTACTGAGGGAGTGCTGCACTGTCAGAGGGTCTGTACTGAGGGAGTGCTGCACTGTCGGATGGTCAGTACTGAGGGAGCATTGCACTGTCAGAAGGTCAGTACTGAGGAAGTGCTGCACTGTCGGAGGGTCAGTACTGAGGGAGTGCTGCACTGTTGGAGGGTCAGTACTGAGGGAGTGCCGCACTGTCAGAGGGTCAGTACTGAGGGAGTGCTGCACTGTCAGAGGGTCAGTACTGAGGGAGTGCTGCACTGTCGGATGGTCAGTACTGAAGGAGTGCTGCACTGTTGGAGGGTCAGTACTGAGGGAGTGCTGCACTGTCGGATGGTCAGTACTGAGGGAGTGCTGCACTGTCAGAGGGTCAGTACTGAGGGAGTGCTGCACTGTCGGATGGTCAGTACTGAGGGAGTGCTGCACTGTCAGAGGGTCAGTCCTGAGGGAGTGCTGCACTGTCGGAAGGTCAGTACTGAGGGAGTGCTGCACTGTCAGAGGGTCAGTACTGAGGGAGTGCTGCACTGTCGGATGGTCAGTACTGAAGGAGTGCTGCACTGTCAGAAGGTCAGTACTGAGGAAGTGCTGCACTGTCAGAAGGTCAGTACTGAGGGAGTGCTGCACTGTCGGAGGGTCAGTACTGAGGGAGTGCTGCACTGTCGGATGGTCAGTACTGAGGGAGTGCCGCACTGTCAGAAGGTCAGTACTGAGGGAGTGCTGCACTGTCGGAGGGTCAGTACTGAGGGAATGCTGCACTGTTGGAGGGTCAGTACTGAGGGAGTGCCGCACTGTCAGAAGGTCAGTACTGAGGGAGCGCTGCACTGTCGGAGGGTCAGTACTGAGGGAGTGCTGCACTGTCGGATGGTCAGTACTGAAGGAGTGCTGCACTGACAGAAGGTCAGTACTGAGGGAGTGCTGCACTGTCGGAGGGTCAGTACTGAGGGAATGCTGCACTGTTGGAGGGTCAGTACTGAGGGAGTGCTGCACTGTCGGATGGTCAGTACTGAGGGAGTGCCGCACTGTCAGAAGGTCAGTACTGAGCGAGTGCTGCACTGTTGGAGGGTCAGTACTGAGGGAGTGCCGCACTGTCAGAAGGTCAGTACTGAGGGAGTGCCGCACTGTCAGAAGGTCAGTACTGAGGGAGTGCTGCACTGTCAGAGGGTTATGATGAAATATAGGTATATTGGGTTAATTAGGTAGAATTTAGATATAATTAATACATTATACCTTTTAGAATTAAGGATCGAATAAATGGTCAGTTTTCAAGAGTCACTGAAATTCCCTTTAAGGGCAGAATTAAAAATCCATGAAAATCTCTGTTGGGGACTATCAGTAAATAGCTGGGTTAGTAACTAAAGTAAAGAGAAAGGTAAGGTCTACACCTATTTTATATAGTAAGTCGTGTTTTTTAGGGAATCTTCAATTTTTGAGTAATTTAAGGGGATAAATTAAGGGTAAGTCATGGCAGGGCAGCTTGGCAATGTGGAGTGCTCCTCCTGTGCAATGTGGGAAGTCAGGGACACTTCCAGTGTCCAGGGTGAACACGTGTACAGGAAGTGTTTCCAGCTGCAGCTACTCAAGATCCACATTTTGGATCTGGAGCAGAGGCTGCGGACACTGTAGAGCATCCGTGAGGCTGAGATCATCGTGGATAGCAAGTACAGGGAGGTGGTCACACCGCAGGTAAAAGCTGCTCAGACAGAAAGGGAATGGGTGACCGCCAGGCAGAGTAGAAGAACTAGGCAGGTGGTGCAGGAGTCCCCTGGGTCCATGTCCCTCTCTAATAGATTTTCCCCTTTGGATACTGTTGGGGAGATAGTCTATCAGGGGAATGCAGCAAGAGACAAGTCTGTGGCACCATGGGTGTCTCAGCTGCACAGGAGGGGTTAAAAAGAATGGGAGAGCGAAAGTGATAGGGGATTCTATCGTAAGGGGTACAGATAGGCTTTTCTGTGGCCACAAATGTGACTCCAGGATGGTATGTTGCCGCCCTGGTGCTAGGGTCAAGGATGTCATGGAGCAGATGCAGGACATTCTGAAGGGGGAGGGTGAACAGTCAGAGGTCGTGGTACAGATTGGTACCAACGACATAGGTAGAAAGAGGGATGAGGCCCTGCAACAGGAATTTAGGGAGCTAGGTAGCAGATTAAAAAGCAGGACCTCAAAGGTTGTAATCCCTGGATTACTCCCAGTGCCACGTGCTAGTGAGTATAGGAATAGGAGGATAGAGCAGATGAATGCGTGGCTGAGGAGATGGTGCAGGAGGGAGGGCTTTAGTTTTCTGGATCACTGGGTCTGTTTCTGGCGAAGGTGGGACCTGTACAAGTCGGACAGTTGCAGCTGAACCAGAACGGGACCAACATCCTTGCTGGGAGGTTTGCTAGTGCTGTTGGGGGGGTTTAAACTAATTTGGCAGGGGGATTGGATACAGAGTGGAGGTATAGTAGGGGGTGATGCACAGTCAGATATAGAAGAGAAACTCAGTCAGTTTGGAAGGCAGAGCAGATATAGACCTGTTAAGGCACAAGCAAATATTACAAGGCTGGGTTGCATCTATTTTAATGCAAGGAGTCTTACTAGTAAGGCAGATGAATTGAGGGCGTTGATTTTCTTTCTTTTGGGCCTCCTTATCTCGAGAGACAATGGATACGTGCCTGGAGGTGGTCAGTGGTTTGTGAAGCAGCGCCTGGAGTGGCTATAAAGGCCAATTCTGGAGTGACAGGCTCTTCCACAGGTGCTGCAGAGAAATTTGTTTGTTGGGGCTGTTGCACAGTTGGCTCTCCCCTTGCGCCTCTGTCTTTTTTCCTGCCAACTACTAAGTCTCTTCGACTCGCCACAATTTAGCCCTGTCTTTATGGCTGCCCGCCAGCTCTGGCGAATGCTGGCAACTGACTCCCACGACTTGTGATCAATGTCACACGATTTCATGTCGCGTTTGCAGACGTCTTTATAACGGAGACATGGACGGCCGGTGGGTCTGATACCAGTGGCGAGCTCGCTGTACAATGTGTCTTTGGGGATCCTGCCATCTTCCATGCGGCTCACATGGCCAAGCCATCTCAAGCGCCGCTGACTCAGTAGTGTGTATAAGCTGGGGGTGTTGTCCGCTTCAAGGACGTCTGTGTTGGAGATATAGTCCTGCCACCTGATGCCAAGTATTCTCCGAAGGCAGCGAAGATGGAATGAATTGAGACGTCGCTCTTGGCTGGCATACGTTGTCCAGGCCTCGCTGCCGTAGAGCAAGGTACTGAGGACACAGGCCTGATACACTCGGACTTTTGTGTTCCGTGTCAGTGCGCCATTTTCCCACACTCTCTTGGCCAGTCTGGACATAGCAGTGGAAGCCTTACCCATGCGCTTGTTGATTTCTGCATCTAGAGACAGGTTACTGGTGATAGTTGAGCCTACGTAGGTGAACTCTTGAACCACTTCCAGAGCGTGGTCGCCAATATTGATGGATGGAGCATTTCTGACATCCTGCCCCATGATGTTCGTTTTCTTGAGGCTGATGGTTAGGCCAAATTCATTGCAGGCAGACGCAAACCTGTCGATGAGACTCTGCAGGCATTCTTCAGTGTGAGATGTTAAAGCAGCATCGTCAGCAAAGAGGAGTTCTCTGATGAGGACTTTCCGTACTTTGGACTTCGCTCTTAGACGGGCAAGGTTGAACAACCTGCCCCCTGATCTTGTGTGGAGGAAAATTCCTTCTTCAGAGGATTTGAACGCATGTGAAAGCAGCAGGGAGAAGAAAATCCCAAAAAGTGTGGGTGCGAGAACACAGCCCTGTTTCACGCCACTCAGGATAGGAAAGGGCTCTGATGAGGAGCCACCATGTTGAATTGTGCCTTTCATATTGTCATGGAATGAGGTGATGATACTTAGTAGCTTTGGTGGACATCCAATCTTTTCTAGTAGTCTGAAGAGACCACGTCTGCTGACGAGGTCAAAGGCTTTGGTGAGATCAATAAAAGCAACGTAGAGGGGCATCTGTTGTTCACGGCATTTCTCCTGTATCTGACAAAGGGAGAACAGCATGTCAACGGTCGATCTCTCTGCACGAAAGCCACACTGTGCCTCAGGGTAGACGCGCTCGGCCAGCTTCTGGAGCCGGTTCAGAGCGACTCGAGCAAAGACTTTCCCCACTATGCTGAGCAGGGAGATTCCACGGTAGTTGTTGCAGTCACCGCGGTCACCTTTGTTTTTATAGAGGGTGATGATGTTGGCATCGCGCATGTCCTGGGGTACTGCTCCCTCGTCCCAGCACAGGCATAGCAGTTCATGTAGTGCTGAGAGTATAGCAGGCTTGGCACTCTTGATTATTTCAGGGGTAATGCTGTCCTTCCCAGGGGCTTTTCCGCTGGCTAGGGAATCAATGGCATCACTGAGTTCCGATTTGGTTGGCTGTATGTCCAGCTCATCCATGACTGGTAGAGGCTGGGCTGCATTGAGGGCAGTCTCAGTGACAGCATTCTCCCTGGAGTACAGTTCTAGGTAGTGCTCAACCCAGCGGTCCATCTGTTTGCGTTGGTCAGTGATTATGTCCCCCGATTTAGATTTGAGGGGGGTGCACATGAGCATGGGTAAGGCTTCCACTGCTATGTCCAGACTGGCCAAGAGAGTGTGGGAAAATGGCGCACTGACACGGAACACAAAAGTCCGAGTGTATCAGGCCTGTGTCCTCAGTACCTTGCTCTACGGCAGCGAGGCCTGGACAACGTATGCCAGCCAAGAGCGACGTCTCAATTCATTCCATCTTCGCTGCCTTCGGAGAATACTTGGCATCAGGTGGCAGGACTATATCTCCAACACATTAGCACATGAAAATATGATATTATTGCTGTCACAGAGACATGGTTGAGGGAGGGGCAGGACTGGCAATTCAATATTCCAGGGAATAGAATCTTTAGGCGTGACAATGGAGGGGGTAAAAGAGGAGGTGGCATTGCACTGTTGATCAAGGAGTCAATTACTGCAGTAAGGAGGGATGACGTTTTCTCAAATGAGGCCATATGAGTAGAACTTAAAAACTAAAAAGGGGGCAATCACTTGGCTGGGAGTGTACTACAGGCCTCCAAACAGTCAGGGAGAGATAGAGGAGCAGATATAGAGGCAAATCTCAGAGAGGTGCAAATATAATAGGGTAATAATAGGAGGGGATTTCAACTTCCCCAATATCAACTGGGATAGTCTTAGTGCAAAAGGCTTAAAGGGGGCGGAATTCTTAAAATGCATACAGGAGAGCTTTTTGAGCCAGTATGTAGAAAGTCCTACAAGGGAAGGGGCAGTACTGGACCTAATCCTAGGGAATGAAGCTGGACAAGTGGTAGAAGTGTCAGTGGGGGAGCATTTCGGGGATAGTGACCATAACTCTGTAAGATTTAAGGTAGTTATGGAAAAGGACAAAGATGGACCAGAAATAAAGGTACTGAATTGGGGGAAGGCCGATTTCAATATGATAAAACAGGATCTGGCCAAAGTGCACTGTCGGAAAGTCTACATCACATCAGTGGGAGTCATTCAAAGAGGAAATAGTGAGAGTTCAGAGCCAACATGTACCCGTTAAGGTGAAGGGTAGGACTAACAGGCCCAGGGACCCCTGGATGTCAAGGGAGATAGAGGATTCAGAGTACTGAAAACAGCGGAGGCACTAGAGGAGTATAGAAAGTGTAGGGTGGCACTTAAAAAAGTAATAAGGAGAGTGAAGAGGGGACATGGAAAAACACTGGCGGGCAAGATAAAGGAAAATCCTAAGGCATTTTATAAGTATATTAAGTTTAAGAGGATAACCAGGGAAAGAGTAGGGCCCATTAGGGACCAAAGTGGCAATCTTTGTGTGGAGCCCGAGGACATAGGCGATGTTTTAAATGATTACTTTTCGTCGGTGTTCACTATGGAGAAGGACGATGTAGGTGTAGAAATCAGGGAGGAGGGATTGTGATATACTTGAACATATTAGTATTGAAAGGGAGGAAGTATCAGCTGTTTTCTTTGGCCTCCTTATCTCGAGAGACAATGGGTAAGCGCCTGGAGGTGGTCAGTGGTTTGTGAAGCAGCGCCTGGAGTGGCTAGAAAGGCCAATTCTAGAGTGACAGGCTCTTCCACAGGTGCTGCAGAGAAATTTGTTTGTCGGGGCTGTTACACAGTTGGCTCTCCCCTTGCGCCTCTGTCTATTTTCTTGCCAACTACTAAGTCTCTTCGACTCGCCACACTTTAGCCCTGTCTTTATGGCTGCCCACCAGCTCTGGCGAACGCTGGCAATTGACTCCCACGACTTGTGATCAATGTCACAGGATTTCATGTCGCGTTTGCAGATGTCTTTAAAGCGGAGACATGGACGGCCGGTGGGTCTGATACCAGTGGCGAGCTCGCTGCACAATGTGTCTTTGGGGATCCTGTCATCTTCCATGTGGCTCACATGGCCAAGCCATCTCAAGTGCCGCTGACTCAGTAGTGTGTATATGCTGGGGATGTTGGCCGCCTCAAGGACTTCTGTGTTGGAGATACGGTCCTGCCACCTGATGCCAAGTATTCTCCGGAGGCAGCGAAGATGGAATGAATTGAGACGTCTCTCTTGGCTGACATACATTGTCCAGGCCTCGCTGCCATAGAGCAAGGTACTGAGGACACAGGCCTGATACACTCAGACTTTTGTGTTCCGTGTCAGTGAGCCATTTTCCCACACTCTCTTGGCCAGTCTGGACATAGCAGTGGAAGCCTTTCCCATGCGCTTGTTGATTTCTGCATCTAGAGACAGGTTACTGGTGATAGTTGAGCCTAGGTAGGTGAACTCTTGAACCACTTCCAGAGCGTGGTCGCCAATATTGATGGATGGAGCATTTCTGACGTCCTGCCCCATGATGTTCGTTTTCTTGAGGCTGATGGTTAGGCCAAATTCATTGCAGGCAGCCACAAACCTGTCGATGAGACTTTGCAGGCACTCTTCAGTGTGAGATGTTAAAGCAGCATCGTCAGCAAAGAGGAGTTCCCTGATGAGGACTTTCCGTACTTTGGACTTCGCTCTTAGACGGGCAAGGTTGAACAACCTGCCACCTGATCTTGTGTGGAAGAAAATTCCTTCTTCAGAGGACTTGAACGCATGTGAAAGCAGCAGGGAGAAGAAAATCCCAAAAAGTGTGGGTGCGAGAACACAGCCCTGTTTCACGCCACTCAGGATAGGAAAGGGCTCTGATGAGGAGCCACCATGTTGAATTGTGCCTTTCATATTGTCATGGAATGAGGTGATGATACTTAGTAGCTTTGGTGGACATCCAATATTTTCTAGTAGTCTGAAGAGACCACGTCTGCTGACGAGGTCAAAGGCTTTGGTGAGATCAATAAAAGCAATGTAGAGGGGCATCTGTTGTTCACGGCATTTCTCCTGTATCTGACGAAGGGAGAACAGCATGTCAACGGTCGATCTCTCTGCACGAAAGCCACACTGTGCCTCAGGGTAGACGCGCTCGGCCAGCTTCTGGAGCCTGTTTAGAGCGACTCGAGCAAAGACTTTCCCCACTATGCTGAGCAGGGAGATTCCACAGTAGTTGTTGCAGTCACCGCGGTCACCTTTGTTTTTATAGAGGGTGATGATGTTGGCATCGCGCATGTCCTGGGGTACTGCTCCCTCGTCCCAGCACAGGCATAGCAGTTCATGTAGTGCTGAGAGTATAGCTGTTTTAGCAGGCTTAAAAGTGGATAAATCCTCAGGCCCAGATGAGATGTCTCCCAGGCTGTTATGTGAGGTAAGGGAGGATATAGCAGAGGTTCTGACACAAATTTTCAATTCCTCTTTGGCCACAGGAGAGGTACCAGAGGACTGGAGGACAGCGAATGTGCGACCATTGATTAATCAAGGGTAGTCAGCACGGCTTTGTCAGGGGGAGATCGTGTCTAACAAATTTGATTGACTTTTTCGAGGCAGTGACTAGATGTGTAGATGAGGGTCAAGCAGTTGATGTAGTCTACATGGACTTCAGTAAGGCTTTTGATAAGGTCCCACATGGGAGATTGGTCGAGAAGGTAAGAGCCCATGGGATCCAGGGCAATTTGGCAAATTGGATCCAAAATTGGCTTAGTGGCAGGAGGCAGAGGGTGATGGTCAAGGGTTGTTTTTGCGAGTGGAAGCCTCTGACCAATGGTGTACCGTAGGGATCATGCTGGGACCCTTGCTGTTTGTAGTGTACATGAATGATTTAGACGTGACTATAGGAGGTATGATAAGTAAGTTCGCAGATGACACGAAAATTGGTGGTGTCGTAAATAGTGAGGAGGAAACCCTTAGATTACAGGACGATATAGATGGGCTGGTAAGATGGACAGAGCAATGGCAAGTGGAATTTAATCCTGAGAAGTGTGAGGTGATGCATTTTGGGAGAACTAACAAGGTAAGGGAATATACAATGGATGGTAGGACCCTAGGAAGTACAGAGGGTCAGAGGGACCTTGGTGTACTTGTCCATAGATCACTGAAGGCAGCAGCACAGGTAGATAAGGTGGTTAGGAAGGCATATGGGAAACTTGCCTTTATCAGCCGAGGTATAGAATATAAGAGCAGGGAGGTTATGATGGAGCTGTATAAGCTGCTCGTTAGACCACAGCTGGAGTATTGTGTACAGTTCCGGGAACCACACTATAGGAAGGATGTGATTGCACTGGAGAGGGTGCAGAGGAGATTCACCAGGATGTTACCTGGGCTGGAGCATTTCAGCTAAGAAGAGAGACTGGATAGGCTAGGGTTGTTTTCCTCGGAGCAGAGAAGGAGATAGGAATCAACTTTTTCCCTTAGCGGAGGTGTCAATAACCAGGGGGCATAGATTTAATGCAAGGGGCAGGAGGTTTAGAGGCGATTTGAGGAGAATTTTATTCACCCAGAGGGTGGTTGGAATCAGGAACACACTGCCTGAAGGGGTGGTAGAGGCAGGAACCCTCACAACATTTAAGACATATTAAGATGAGCACTTGAAACACCATAGCATACAAGGCTACGGGCCAAGTGCTGGCAAATGGGATTAGAATAGATAGGCTTGATGGCCAGCATGGACACGATGGGCCGAAGGGCCTGTTTCTGTGCTGTATAACTCTGTGACTCTATGACAATGGAATGTGTACCAGAGACGCCTTTTAAGTTAAATGAGACAGGCTCGTACACGGTCCGTACTGGTAACTATAATCCTAATTGGAGATACAGAACCTTAGAAAATAGGCGACATGTTTAGAGAGAGGATCTGGATCGGCGCAGGCTTGGAGGGCCGAAGGGCCTGTTCCTGTGCTGTAATTATCTTTGTTCTTTGTTCTTTGTTCTAATCAGTTGATAACGTTAATGATATAGATAGACTGACTTAAGGAGATGGTACCAGATACCATCAACGAACCATCACAGATGATCAATCACAAAATGGAATGTTACGCACAAAAAACAGATACCACAAAAACCCAATTTAACACAAAAAGGAAAAAAAGTTACTGCACAAATGTAATTAAAAATCTTTTATGTATAAAACACATTTATAAAGTTAAGTCTTCGTGTTACTATAAAACACCAGAAATGTTTTGATCAGATAAAAGCTCGCAACTTCATGAGAAGGGAATTTTCAGCAAATAATTAATTGGGAATAAGTAGCTAATGATATTACCATACATGGATAACGAAAGCAGGAAAAACACACACAGAAAGGTACATTCCAAAAGACGAGTTAATAGATTAGAAACAGTATAAACGTAAGAGTTTTGAATTGAAAAATCAGAGGTATTGAAATTCCTCATCAATGCTCCTCAACCTATGGTAAGATTGACTGACTGCCTTTGACAAGAGAATTCTACAGTTACCGACCCTCCTGCCACTGGAAACAGTTTCTCCTTATTTACTCTATCAAAACCCCTCATGATTTTCAACACCTCGATTAAATCTCCTCTTCACCTTCACAGCTCGAAGGAGACCAATCCCAGCTTCTCCAGTCTCTCCACAAAACTGAAGTCCCTCATGTCTGGAACTATTCTCATAAATCCCCTCCGCACCCTCTCTAAGGCCTTGACATCCTTCCTAAAGTGCGGTGCCTGGAATTGAAATTTCCAACTGGGACTTAACCAATGTTTTATAAAGGTTTAGCATAACTTCTTTGCTTTTGTACTCTATTCCTCTATAACTCCCAGGATCTCATATGCCTCATTAACCGCTTTCTCAACCTGTCCTACCGCTTTCAATGATTTGTGCACAAATATCCTCAGGTCCCTCTGCTCCTAATCCCCCTTTAGAATTGTATCCTTTATTTTATACTGTCTTTCCTCATTCTTCTTTCTAAAATGCAACACTTCACACCTCTCTGCATTAAATTTCATCTCCCATGTGCCTGCCCATGTTACCAGTTTGCCCTGTCCACCTGAGTCAGTCACTATCCTCCTCACTGTTCACTATATCCATGACGTTCCTGTCATCTGCAAATGTTGAAATTATGCCCCGTGTAGCCAAGTCCCTGTCATTAAAATATATTAAAAAGAGGAGTGATCCCAACAGCGACTCCTGGGGAACCGCACTGTACACCCCCGTCCTGTCTGAAAAACGATCGTTCTCCACTACACTCTGCTATCTATCCCTTAGCCAATTTTGTACCCCTGCTGCCGCTGTCCCTTTAATCTCATGGGTTTCTGTTTTGCTGACAAATCTGTTATGTGGCACTTTATCAAAGGCCTTTCGAAAGAGACAATGAGTCAGGGACTGTTTGTTCTGACTATGACCTCCCTGCAGGCTCTCACCAAGTGTCTGCTTTGAAAAAGGCTGCGTTGTTTGGATATATAAATATAACCCCCAGTGTCGGGCACAACACTCAGTCGAGACACAGATCTACTGGAGTGACCATGAAGTTTCTGTTGGGAGGATTGTCTCTGTACTGGGCTCTAGCCCTCAGCTTCTCTTTACCCTGGTGAGTACTGCTTTAGTGTGGACGTCCAGCAAGATGTCACCGTGTAGATGGTTCGGGTGTTCTGTTAATGAAAGTTAAGCATTTGCCATTAACTGACCATGAGGCTCAGTGGGGCTGTTTACTGCCCAGTGTGGAACTGAACCACACACCACAAATTAAACCATTTAAATAACAAAACACAGGGGCATTTTTCTTTGCATAATTTCAATCCAATTTATAGATAATTCAAATGAAGTCACTTTGATTTAAGAGGATTAGAAATTGGACAGGCCAGGAACAAGAGAGAAAGAAAGACTTGCATTCATATTATGGATTATCTGTTCATTTGTCTGAAGGTCTTGAACTTCCAACTTGGAGGCGAGCAAGCTACCCACTCCATTATGGCTGCTGGTAGAGGAGACGGGGAGTAGACAGCAGGAGGGTTCCAGGCTGCTGGTAGAGGAGACAGGGTGGAGACAGCAGGATGGTTCCAGGCTGCTGGTAGAGGAGACAGGGTGGAGACAGCAGGAGGGTTCCAGGCTGCTGGTCGAGGAGACAGGGAGGAGACAGCAGGATGGTTCCAGGCTGCTGGTAGAGGAGACAGGGTGGAGACAGCAGGATGGTTCCAGGCTGCTGGTAGAGGAGACAGGGTGGAGACAGCAGGAGGGTTCCAGGCTGCTGGTAGAGGAGACAGGGTGGAGACAGCAGGATGGTTCCAGGCTGCTGGTCGAGGAGACAGGGAGGAGACAGCAGGATGGTTCCAGGCTGCTGGTAGAGGAGACAGGGTGGAGACAGCAGGATGGTTCCAGGCTGCTGGTAGAGGAGACAGGGAGGAGGCAGTGAGGAGACAGCAGGAGGGTTCCAGGCTGCTGGTAGAGGAGACAGGGTGGAGACAGCAGGATGGTTCCAGGCTGCTGGTAGAGGAGACAGGGAGGAGGCAGTGAGGAGGGTTCCAGGCTGCTGGTCGAGGAGACAGGGAGGAGACAGCAGGAGGGTTCCAGGCTGCTGGTCGAGGAGACAGTGAGGAGACAGCAGGAGGGTTCCAGGCTGCTGGTCGAGGAGACAGGGAGGAGACAGCAGGAGGGTTCCAGGCTGCTGGTCGAGGAGACAGGGAGGAGACAGCAGGAGGGTTCCAGGCTGCTGGTAGAGGAGACTGGGAGGAGACAGCAGGAGGGTTCCAGGCTGCTGGTAGAGGAGACTGGGAGGAGACAGCAGGAGGGTTCCAGGCTGCTGGTAGAGGAGACAGGGAGGAGACAGCAGGAGGGTTCCAGGCTGCTGGTAGAGGAGACAGGGAGGAGACAGCAGGAGGGTTCCAGGCTGCTGGTCGAGGAGACTGGGAGGAGACAGCAGGAGGGTTCCAGGCTGCTGGTAGAGGAGACAGGGAGGAGACAGCAGGAGGGTTCCAGGCTGCTGGTCGAGGAGACAGGGAGGAGGCAGTGAGGAGACAGCAGGAGGGTTCCAGGCTGCTGGTCGAGGAGACAGTGAGGAGACAGCAGGAGGGTTCCAGGCTGCTGGTAGAGGAGACAGGGAGGAGACAGCAGGAGGGTTCCAGGCTGCTGGTAGAGGAGACAGGGAGGAGACAGCAGGAGGGTTCCAGGCTGCTGGTCGAGGAGACTGGGAGGAGACAGCAGGAGGGTTCCAGGCTGCTGGTAGAGGAGACAGGGAGGAGACAGCAGGAGGGTTCCAGGCTGCTGGTAAAGGAAACAGGGAGGAGACAGCAGGAGGGTTCCAGGCTGCTGGTAAAGGAAACAGGGAGGAGACAGCAGGAGGGTTCCAGGCTGCTGGTAAAGGAGACAGGGAGGAGACAGCAGGAGGGTTCCAGGCTGCTGGTAAAGGAAACAGGGAGGAGACAGCAGGAGGGTTCCAGGCTGCTGGTAGAGGGGACAGGGAGGAGACAGCAGAAGGGTTCCAGGCTGCTGGTCGAGGAGACAGTGAGGAGACAGCAGGAGGGTTCCAGGCTGCTGGTAGAGGGGACTGGGAGGAGACAGCAGGAGGGTTCCAGGCTGCTGGTAGAGGGGACAGGGAGGAGACAGCAGGAGGGTTCCAGGCTGCTGGTCGAGGAGACAGGGAGGAGACAGCAGGAGGGTTCCAGGCTGCTGGTAGAGGGGACTGGGAGGAGACAGCAGGAGGGTTCCAGGCTGCTGGTCGAGGAGACAGGGAGGAGACAGCAGGAGGGTTCCAGGCTGCTGGTAGAGGGGACTGGGAGGAGACAGCAGGAGGGTTCCAGGCTGCTGGTCGAGGAGACAGGGAGGAGACAGCAGGAGGGTTCCAGGCTGCTGGTCGAGGAGACTGGGAGGAGACAGCAGGAGGGTTCCAGGCTGCTGGTAGAGGGAACAGGGAGGAGACAGCAGGAGGGTTCCAGGCTGCTGGTAAAGGAGACAGGGAGGAGACAGCAGGAGGGTTCCAGGCTGCTGGTCGAGGAGACAGGGAGGAGACAGCAGGAGGGTTCCAGGCTGCTGGTAGAGGGAACAGGGAGGAGACAGCAGGAGGGTTCCAGGCTGCTGGTCGAGGAGACAGGGAGGAGACAGCAGGAGGGTTCCAGGCTGCTGGTAGAGGGGACAGGGAGGAGACAGCAGAAGGGTTCCAGGCTGCTGGTCGAGGAGACAGCAGGAGGGTTCCAGGCTGCTGGTCGAGGAGACAGCAGGAGGGTTCCAGGCTGCTGGTCGAGGAGACAGCAGGAGGGTTCCAGGCTGCTGGTCGAGGAGACAGTGAGGAGACAGCAGGAGGGTTCCAGGCTGCTGGTCGAGGAGACAGGGAGGAGACAGCAGGAGGGTTCCAGGCTGCTGGTAGAGGGGACAGGGAGGAGACAGCAGAAGGGTTCCAGGCTGCTGGTCGAGGAGACAGCAGGAGGGTTCCAGGCTGCTGGTCGAGGAGACAGCAGGAGGGTTCCAGGCTGCTGGTCGAGGAGACAGCAGGAGGGTTCCAGGCTGCTGGTCGAGGAGACAGCAGGAGGGTTCCAGGCTGCTGGTCGAGGAGACAGTGAGGAGACAGCAGGAGGGTTCCAGGCTGCTGGTAAAGGAAACAGGGAGGAGACAGCAGGAGGGTTCCAGGCTGCTGGTAGAGGAAACAGGGAGGAGACAGCAGGAGGGTTCCAGGCTGCTGGTCGAGGTGACAGTGAGGAGACAGCAGGAGGGTTCCAGGCTGCTGGTAGAGGAAACAGGGAGGAGACAGCAGGAGGGTTCCAGGCTGCTGGTAAAGGAAACAGGGAGGAGACAGCAGGAGGGTTCCAGGCTGCTGGTAAAGGAAACAGGGAGGAGACAGCAGGAGGGTTCCAGGCTGCTGGTAGAGGAAACAGGGAGGAGACAGCAGGAGGGTTCCAGGCTGCTGGTCGAGGTGACAGTGAGGAGACAGCAGGAGGGTTCCAGGCTGCTGGTAAAGGAAACAGGGAGGAGACAGCAGGAGGGTTCCAGGCTGCTGGTCGAGGAGACAGGGAGGAGACAGCAGGAGGGTTCCAGGCTGCTGGTAGAGGAAACAGGGAGGAGACAGCAGGAGGGTTCCAGGCTGCTGGTCGAGGTGACAGTGAGGAGACAGCAGGAGGGTTCCAGGCTGCTGGTAAAGGAAACAGGGAGGAGACAGCAGGAGGGTTCCAGGCTGCTGGTAAAGGAAACAGGGAGGAGACAGCAGGAGGGTTCCAGGCTGCTGGTCGAGGAGACAGGGAGGAGGCAGCAGGAGGGTTCCAGGCTGCTGGTAGAGGAAACAGGGAGGAGACAGCAGGAGGGTTCCAGGCTGCTGGTAGAGGAGACAGGGAGGAGACAGTGAGGAGACAGTAGGAGGGTTCCAGGCCTCTCGGGAATGAATTAGGAACAAAAGGTCGGGCGGCTGTATTTATTTCCGCTGGAGGAAAGCAAGCTGAGAGGACAGATAGAAATTGTTCTTTTCACTAAGGAATGGATAAGGTAACTCAATCAGTCAGTGCAGAAACTGACGGAACAAGTATAGAGTCATAGAGTTTTCGAGAGATACAGCACGAAACAGGCCTCTCGGCCCAACGAGTCCGTGCCGACCATCAACCACCCATTTATACTAATCCTACATTAATCCCATTTCCCTCTCACATCCCCACCTTCCCTCAATTCTCCTACCACCTACCTGCACTCGGGGCAATTTACAATGGCCAATTTACCTATCAACCAGCAAGTCTTTGGCATGTGGGAGGAAACCGGAGCACCCGGAGGAAACCCACACAGACACAGGAAGAACTTGCAAACTCCACACAGGCACAGTATGAGTTTCACAAGTCTGATGCAGTTTAAGAGTCAATATTCTGAGCACCTCTGTCACTGGCTGTGGATGTTTGAGTGACACAGAGGGTTCTCCTTGTCCTTCAATATGAGCAGCCAGTCATAATACCCATCACCAGTAGCAACAGTCAAAACAATATCCCAGAGAAGCACCTGATTGTGGAACACGTTCTCAGGAAAAAAATGCCATTGTATATTTTTAAAATTTACTCTGAGGATGGGGGTTTGGATTGCAGGTGGGTTTTATCCTGTGTGAGTGAATAAGCTTTATTTGTTATGGTGTATGCTGGTGCTATGGTTATGTTACTGGACTAGCAATGCAGAGCCTGGGTTCACTCTTTCCCCAGAGAGTGGGGAGAATGTGGAACTCGCTACCACAGGGAGTGATGGGGTGAATAGTATCGATACATTTAAGGGGAAGCTGGATAAACACGAGGGAGAGAGGAATAGAAGGAGATGGTGATAGGGTGAGATGAAGAGGGGGTGGGAGGAGACTCATGTGGAGCATGAACACCAGCATGGAGCAGATGGGCCGAAGGGCCTGTTTCAGTGCTGTATCTCTAAACTAAACTAAACTAAACTAAGGGATAGGAGGCAGAGAGTAGTGGTTAACAGATGCCTTTTTGACTGAAGGGAAGTTTACAGTGCAGTCCCCCAGAGGTCAGTATTAGGATCATTTCTTGGATGTCCTTTTTTCTTTTGGGCCTCCTTATCTCGGGAGACAATGGATACGCGCCTGGAGGTGGTCAGTGGTTTGTGAAGCAGCGCCTGGAGTGGCTTTAAAGGCCAATTCTAGAGTGACAGGCTCTTCCACAGGTGCTGCAGAGAAATTTGTTTGTCGGGGCTGTTACACAGTTGGCTCTCCCCTTGCGCCTCTGTCTTTTTTCCTGCCAACTGCTAAGTCTCTTCAACTCGCCACATTTTAGCCCTGTCTTTATGGCTGCCCGCCAGCTCTGGCGAACGCTGGCAACTGACTCCCACGACTTGTGATCAATGTCACAGGATTTCATGTCACGTTTGCAGATGTCTTTAAAGCGGAGACATGGACGGCCGGTGGGTCTGAGACCAGTGACGGGCTCGCTGTACAATGTGTCTTTGGGGATCCTGCCATCTTCCATGCGGCTCACATGGCCAAGCCATCTCAAGTGCCGCTGACACAGTAGTTTGTATAAGCTGGAGATGTTGGCCGCCTCGAGGACTTCTCTGTTGGAGATACGGTCCTGCCACCTGATGCCAAGTATTCTCCGGAGGCAGCGAAGATGGAATGAATTGAGACGTCTCTCTTGGCTGACATACGTTGTCCAGGCCTCGCTGCCATAGAGCAAGGTACTGAGGACACAGGCTTGATACACTCGGACTTTTGTGTTCCGTGTCAGTGAGCCATTTTCCCACACTCTCTTGGCCAGTCTGGACATAGCAGTGGAAGCCTTTCCCATGTGCTTGTTGATTTCTGCATCTAGAGACAGGTTACTGGTGATAGTTGAGCCTAGGTAGGTGAACTCTTGAACCACTTGTAGGGAAGGTAGTAAGTAGTGAGGAAAATAGCAGATTTCTGGAGGACAGAGAGTGAAATGGGCAGACACATCACAGATGCAATTTAATGCAGATAAACCTTACCGAATCTCTATAAAGGCCTCGACCAGATCCGACATCAAAGTTCTCAACCCAAGGAAATTCAAGAAAAGTTTAACTCAGAGTGAACACGAGTGAGGAGAGGATTAATTTTGGCTACGACACTTTTTGTTGAACAGCTGATCAACACTGATCAACTAGCCTCACATAGGAAGAATAATTATTTCAGCCGGGTGCGGTAGAGGGAGCAGCTGGTGACGATGGAACTCCATTTGACCCTGAGCGCACGGCATATCCTAAGGAGAGATTGCGGGCAATCTGGAAGAAAATGTGTGGGAAGGGGAATTGCAGGCTTGGTTAAAGAGATTTGATGCTTTATTCCAGGATGAAAGGCCACCCAAACATCACGTATGATGAGATGCACCAGCACCACCCATTGCCCAGCATTGAAGGTTAGTATCCACTCTGCTGCTCTCCACATCTCCAGGAATGTAGGAACAGGAGTAGGCCATTCAGCCCGTCGAGCCTCTTCCAACATTCAATGAGATCATGGCTGATCTTGCCCCAAATCCCTTAATACCTTTGGTTAACAAAAATCTAACCATTTCCAGATTTAAAATTAATAACCAATCTAACATCAATTGCCATTTGTGGAAGAGAGTTCCCTCTGTGTGTAGAAGTGTTTCCTAATTTCACTCCTGACATTTTTAGACCATGCCTCCAATCCTGGACTCCCCAACCAGTGGAAATAGTCTCTCTCTATCGACCTATCTATTCCCCTTAATATCTCTCAAACTTCGATCAAATCAGCCCCTAACTTAAATTCCAGGGAATACAACCCTAGTCTTTGTAATCGCTCCTTGTGATTTAACCCTTGGAGTCCAGGGATCATTCTGGTAAATCTACACTGCACTCCCTCAAAGGCCAATATACCCTTCCTGAGGTGTGGGGCCCAGAACTGCTCACAGTAACTCCAGGTGTGGTCTAACCAGAGCTTTGTAAAGCTGAAGCATGACTTCCACCCCCTTGTATTCTAGTCCTCCAGATAAAAAGGCCAGAATTCTATTAGTCTTGTTGATTATTTTCTGTACTTGTTCAGGACATTTTAATGATCTGTGTACCTGGTCCCCAAATCTCTTTGGAAATACCGCTGTTGCTAGCTTTTTACCATTTAGAAAATGCCATGTTTTATCCTTTTTATGTCCGAAGTATATGATCTCACATTTACCTACATTGAAATCCACTGGCCACAGTTTTGCTTAACCTATCAATATCTCTTTGTAATTGTATGCTTCCATCTACACTGCTTACCATATCCCCTATCTTTCTGTCATCAGAAAATTTGGATATGTGTCTTTCTGTTCCATCATCTAAGTTAATAAATATAGTGAATAGTTGAGGCCCCAACACAGATCTTTACCGGATACCACGAGTCACATCCTGCCAGTTAGAATTCCCTCCATTATCCCTACTCTCCGTCTCCTGCCACTCATCCAATTTCCAAACCAGGTCAATAATTTGTCTTCAATTCCTTCAACTTCAACTTTAGTTAACAGTCTCTTATGAGGGACTTTATCAAATACCTTCTCGAAGTCCATATAAGTAACATCCATTCTTTTAGTTTTATGTTGCCTCTTACCTCTTTAGTTGTTCCTGGCTGTCTTTTTTTAACAAGTAGAGCTCTTGCCTCTTTTGGTATAAATTGATTCTGTACCACATTAAATTCGTTTTTGAACATCTTTCACTGATCTTCTGTTTTACCCATTAACAGATGTTCCCAGTTTATTGTGGCCAGTCTCTGTCTCATCCCATTGTAGTCAACCTTATCTAAATCTACAATCTTAGCACTTGCTTCATGTTTCTCCCTTTCAAACACTACGTTGAACAAAATCATATTCTGATCACGATCAGATAAATGTTCACACACCGTTATGCTCTTAATGAAATCTGGCTCATTACTTATTGTTATATCGAACATGGCCTGTCCATTTGTTAATTGTTGGACATATTGTTGCAGAAAACTATCCTGAACACATTCACTGTCAGCCTACTATTTTCCCCATTGATCTTCCGATTACTTGGGATGAAAAAGAAAGTGATATTGAAGGTGCTCTCTCTGACAGTGAATTCAAGAGTCACAGTGGGTATAATCTCAATCCTGAATCATTCACTCAGTCTCTAGAATAGGCCCCTCCCATCAGTCCATAAAATACAAACAGGCCAAAATCCCTCTCTTCTGTCACATCAGTCCAACTACATGACATACCAATGAATCAAACTGCTCCCATCCATTCCCAACCTAATGGATGAAACCCATCCCATCTATTTCAACTGATTAAAATCCCAGTCAACTAAATCCCTCCCATCCAATCCCACTGTGTAGAAGGCCAGTGAATGAAAATCTTTTCACTCGTGTTAGGTGGGACATCCATGGACTCCTTCCCATCCATTGCATTGGCCATTGCACTGGTTTAGTTTCCACATCCTGGCGGCACAGTGGCGCAGTGGTTAGCACCGCAGCCTCACAGCTCCAGGGACCCGGGTTCGATTCTGGGTACTGCCTGTGTGGAGTTTGCAAGTTCTCCCTGTGTCTGCGTGGGTTTTCTCCGGGTGCTCTGGTTTCCTCCCACAAGCCAAAAGACTTGCAGGTTGATAGGTAAATTGGCCATTATAAATTGTCACTAGTATAGGTAGGTGGTAGGGAAATATAGGGACAGGTGAGGATGTTTGGTAGGAATATGGGATTAGTGTAGGATTAGTATAAATGGGTGGTTGATGTTCGGCACAGACTCGGTGGGCCGAAGGGCCTGTTTCAGTGCTGTATCTCTAATCTATCTAAATCTAATCTATCTTTCCAGGTTTTCCCAATCGATGTGATGGCCTGGGATTTGATGCAATCACTCTGGATGAGCAGGGAGTTACCAACTTTTTCCGAGGTAAGACTTGGGCTGCAGAGCCAAGGACGGCAGAGGAGAATTTCCTCACATTGCTCTCACCAAAAACAACAAATCTGGTGTCACCATTGCCACATAATTGCTCTGTCCCACATGCTTGAGATAACAGCAAACTTTTCAATTAGTATCAAGGCCATACAAGAGTGAAGTCCTGCAGATGCTGGAAATCTGAAATATAAACAAAACATGCTGGAAACACTCAGCAGGTCTAGCAGCATCGATAGATTTCTGATTTTATTTCAGGCCAAATATTGCTGATAAGGAGCTGGAAATTCAGGATGAGTGTTGAGCTGGTTATATACCTGCCCTGAAAGCTTTCAATGACCAGGACCAATTTAGATCACAGCTTAAAGATCCCTGATAGATGCCAGAGTAGCATTGGCCACTGATCAGGAGATATGACACTCATACAAACTCTGCTTATGGAAAAATGGGAAGAAGGTAGGTAGGTGGGATTGAGGGATATGGGGAGAAGGTGGGTAGGTGGGATTGAGGGATATGGGGAGAAGGTGGGTAGGTGGGATTGAGGGATATGGGGAGAAGGTGGGTAGGTGGGATTGAGGGATATGGGGAGAAGGTGGGTAGGTGGGATTGAGGGATATGGGGAGAAGGTGGGTCGGTGGGATTGAGGGATATGGGGAGAAGGTGGGTAGGTGGGATTGAGGGATATGGGGAGAAGGTGGGCAGGTGGGATTGAGGGATATGGGGAGAAGGTGGGAAGGTGGGTAGGTGGGATTGAGGGTAATGGGGAGAAGGTAGGCAGGTGGGATTGAGGGATATGGGGAGAAGGTGGGAAGGTGGGTAGGTGGGATTGAGGGTAATGGGGAGAAGGTGGGTAGGTGGGATTGAGGGATATGGGGAGAAGGTGGGTAGGTGGGATTGAGGGATATGGGGAGAAGGTGGGTCGGTGGGATTGAGGGATATGGGGAGAAGGTGGGTAGGTGGGATTGAGGGATATGGGGAGAAGGTGGGTCGGTGGGATTGAGGGATATGGGGAGAAGGTGGGTAGGTGGGATTGAGGGTAATGGGGAGAAGGTGGGTAGGTGGGATTGAGGGATATGGAGAGAATGTGGGTAGGTGGGATTGAGGGTAATGGGGAGAAGGTGGGTAGGTGGGATTGAGGGATATGGGGAGAAGGTGGGTAGGTGGGATTGAGGGATATGGGGAGAAGGTGGGTCGGTGGGATTGAGGGATATGGGGAGAAGTTGGGTAGGTGGGATTGAGGGATATGGGGAGAAGGTGGGTCGGTGGGATTGAGGGATATGGGGAGAAGGTGAGTAGGTGGGATTGAGGGATATGGGGAGAAGGTGGGTCGGTGGGATTGAGGGATATGGAGAGAATGTGGGTAGGTGGGATTGAGGGTAATGGGGAGAAGGTGGGTAGGTGGGATTGAGGGATATGGGGAGAAGGTGGGTAGGTGGGATTGAGGGATATGGGGAGAAGGTGGGTCGGTGGGATTGAGGGATATGGGGAGAAGTTGGGTAGGTGGGATTGAGGGATATGGGGAGAAGGTGGGTCGGTGGGATTGAGGGATATGGGGAGAAGGTGAGTAGGTGGGATTGAGGGATATGGGGAGAAGGTGGGTCGGTGGGATTGAGGGATATGGGGAGAAGGTGGGTAGGTGGGATTGAGGGATATGGGGAGAAGGTGGGTCGGTGGGATTGAGGGATATGGGGAGAAGGTGGGCAGGTGGGATTGAGGGATATGGGGAGAAGGTGGGAAGGTGGGTAGGTGGGATTGAGGGTAATGGGGAGAAGGTAGGCAGGTGGGATTGAGGGATATGGGGAGAAGGTGGGAAGGTGGGTAGGTGGGATTGAGGGTAATGGGGAGAAGGTGGGTAGGTGGGATTGAGGGATATGGGGAGAAGGTGGGTAGGTGGGATTGAGGGATATGGGGAGAAGGTGGGAAGGTGGGTAGGTGGGATTGAGGGTAATGGGGAGAAGGTGGGTAGGTGGGATTGAGGGATATGGGGAGAAGGTGGGTAGGTGGGATTGAGGGATATGGGGAGAAGGTGGGTAGGTGGGATTGAGGGATATGGGGAGAAGGTGAGTAAGTGGGATTGAGGGATATGGGGAGAAGGTGGGCAGGTGGGATTGAGGGATATGGGGAGAAGGTGAGTAAGTGGGATTGAGGGATATGGGGAGAAGGTGGGCAGGTGGGATTGAGGGATATGGGGAGAAGGTGAGTAAGTGGGATTGAGGGATATGGGGAGAAGGTGGGCAGGTGGGATTGAGGGATATGGGGAGAAGGTGGGCAGATGGGATTGAGGGATATGGGGAGAAGGTGGGAAGGTGGGTAGGTGGGATTGAGGGTAATGGGGAGAAGGTGGGTAAGTGGGATTGAGGGATATGGGGAGAAGGTGGGCAGATGGGATTGAGGGATATGGGGAGAAGGTGGGTAGGTGGGATTGAGGGATATGGGGAGAAGGTGGGCAGGTGGGATTGAGGGATATGGGGAGAAGGTGGGCAGATGGGATTGAGGGATATGGGGAGAAGGTGGGAAGGTGGGTAGGTGGGATTGAGGGATATGGGGAGAAGGTGGGCAGGTGGAGTGATACCATTTAAAAATGGTATCAGCTGCTCCTGCACCCTTACCTCTAGGGATGCCCCCCCCCAAGGATCTTTCCTTGGCCCCCCGCCCTCCTATTTCTCATCATCAGTCTGCACCTCAGTGACATCATCTGAAAGCACAGCATCAGTTTTCACATGTACGCTGATGTACACCCAGCTCTACTGGGGAGGGGCTAAATTAGTTTGGCAGCAGGGGACCTGAGGGTAGACTCAGTTGAGACAAAATCAGAAATGAAAATGGAAGGCAGAAAATTAGTGGATGAGTCTGGAAGGCAGAGGAAAAAAAGGTTAGAAAAGAAAAAAAAGTTTGGCAGTGCTCAATGAAAGGAGTGTAGCAAATAAAACAGATGGGCTGAGAGTGCAGACAGATTCGTGGCAGTATTATATCATAGTTATTACAGAAGGCTGCATTTGCTCACAACGCAACCACTAGGTGGTGCAGTACTAGCACATGTGCGAATGCAGCCTCTTCCACTGAAAGGTCACTGTCTGCGCGTTTCAGGCAGCTGCCAGGATAAAAAATGGCGCTGCTCAATTTATCACGAAAAAAAAATTCAACCCAAAATACCTCACAATGGCTACCATCACCACCTCCATCCCATCCCCAACAATCCCCTGCTCCCTCCTGCCATTACGCTTCTCTTTGCCGCCCCCTCTTGTACCTGTCTTCTCGCTGCTCGCTCCCTGCTGCCTTCCCTTAACCACTCGCCACTCCCCCCACCTCTGGCTGCTCACTCCCCGCTCCCCCTCCTTCCCACCCACCCCACTCTCCAGACGTTCGGCTCCCTGCTTCTGCTCCACACTCCCCCCACACTCCTCCCACACACACCGCCCCCCCACACACCCACCCCACACTTCCCCCCACACTCCCCCCACACACACCGCCCCCCACACACCCCACCCAACACCCCCGCCCCCTCAGCCACTAGCTCCAGGCTGCGACGCTTCCCTTCTCTCGGCCACTCATTCCCACATTCAATTGTTCCTCGTCACCCGAGGAAGCAAGGCGGGTTGTGAGGGAAGCTGTGGGGCCTGGAGCTAGCGGTAGGAGGAGGGGGGAGAAGCAGAGAGCGAGCAGCCGGAGATTTGGATGGGGGAGGGGGGATGCGAGAAGCGGGGAACAATCGGCCAAGTGAAGGTGAGGGGGTGCAGTGGCGAAATCTGGAGTGAGTGGCCGAGGGGGGAGAGCGGCCAGTGGGGCGGGGAGAGTGAGTAGCTGAGGAGGGGGAAGAGGGCGGGGAGAGTGAGTAGCTGAGGGTGGAGGAAGCAGGCGGGGGGAGAGGGATGGCAGTGGCACAGCGGGGATCGAGCGGGGTGATGCAGTGATTGAAGCAGGGATGGTGGGAGGGAGTGGGGCACCATTCGGGTGAATGGAGACGGCAATGGAGGCGCGGGGACATCTTTGCGTGGTGATGTCATGCGCATTCATACCGGCAGTTTGGCAAACGTTCACACGCATTGATGACGTCCGCGATCGCTCTGTGCATGCTCTGCATTGTCAGGAGTAACTTTGATTACAGAAACATGGCTGAAGGAGGGACAGGAATGGCAGCTCAACGTTCCTGGTTACAGGGTTTTCAGATGCGATAGGGAGGGGATAAGAAAGGAGGAGGAGTGGCAATTTTGGTCAAGGAAACTGTTCCAGCTTTGAGGAGGGATGATATGTTGGAAGGTTCATCAAATCAGACCATATGGAAGCATGGCAGGTTTTGCAATATTTGTCCACATCGGACCGGAGGTGAGGCCAGAAAAAGTGTTTACTTACTCGGGCTAAAGTTTTCCAAGTCCCTACACGTCCAGCCATTAGGATAGCATGGGTTATCCTTAAAATCTCTTGCCGGTATTCTGGGGGCAGTACAATCTGGTGGAGCACTGTCCACTGCTCCTCCCCAGGTCTCCCAGGAGGTCTCCACTTGTACATTACTACCCCATCTCATACATAGTAACACTTCACTTTTTGAAAAGGAAGAATGTGCAGGGTTCTGGGGAGAAGGCAGGGGAATTGAACTGAGAGAATTGCTCTTTCAGAGAGCCAGTGCGGACACAATGGGCCGAATGGCCTCCTTCTGCACTGTAATGATTCTGTGATTCTATGATTCTGAGCTAAGGAACAAAAAAGGGGCAATCACACTGCTGGGAGTGTACTATCGACCCCCAAACAGTCAGAGGGAGATAGAAGAGCAGATATGTCAGCAAATCTCTGAAGTGCAAGAACAATAGGGCAGTAATAGGGAATTTTAATTACCCCAATATTAACTGGGATAGTTTTAGTGTGAGAGGAATTGAGGGAGCAGAATTCTTGATGTGCATTCAGGAGAAGTTTTTTGCCCAATATGTAGCAAGTCCAACAAGAGAGGGTGAAGTTTTAGACTTAGTTTTAGGAAATGAAGATGGGCAGGTGGAAGGAGTGGCAGTGGGAGAGCATTTTGGTGGGTTAGTGATCATAATTCAGTCAGTTTTAACATAATTATGGAAAAGGACAGAGATAGAACAGGAGTTAGAATTCTCAATTGTGGCAAGGCCAATTTTACTAAACTGAGGAGTGATTTAGCGAAAGTGAACTGGAAACAGCTACTTGAAGGTAAATCAGTGTCAGAACAGTGGGAGGCATTCAAAGGGGAGATTCAGTGGGTTCAGAGTAAACATTTTCTCACAAAAAAAAGGGTGAGGCGACCAAATCTAGAGCCCTATGGATGTCAAGGAGTTTACAAGGTAAGATAAAGCAGAAAAGGAAAGCTTATGTCCGACACCGAGAACTCAATACTACAGAAAGCCGAGAGTATAGAAAGTGGAGGGGTGAAATCAAAAAGGAAATTAAGAAAGCAAAGAGAGGGTATGAAAGAATATTGGCAAGCAAAATCAAGGTGAACCCAAAGATGTTTTATCAATACATTAAGAGTAAGAGGATAACTAAGGAGAGAGTAGGGCCCATAAAAGACCAAAAAGGTAACCTATGTGTAGGAGAAGATGTTGGTATGGTTCTTCATGAATACTTTGTGTCTGTCTTCACAAAAGAGGGGGACGATGCAGATATTGTAGTTAAGGAGGAGGAGTGTGAAGTATTGGATGTGATAAACATAGGGAGAAAGGAAGTATTCATGGGATTAGCATCCTTGAAAGTTGATAAATCACCAGGGCCAGATGAAATGCACCCCAGGCTGTTAAAAGAAGCGAGAGAGGAAATAGCAGAGGGTCTGACCATCATTTTCCAGTCCTCACTGGATACAGGTGTGGTGCCAGAGGATTGGAGAATTGCTAACATTGTACCTTTGTTTAAAAAGGGAGCGAAGGATAGACCGAATAATTACAGGCCCGTCAGTCTAACCTCAGTAGTGGGCAAATTATTGGAATCTATTCTGGGAGTCAGGATAACGAACTTATTAGCAAGAGGCAGCATGGTTTTGTGAAGGGGAGGTCATGTCTTACTAATTTGATTGAGTTTTTTGAGGAAGTGACGAAGATGATTGATGAGGGAAGAGCGGTGGATGTTGTCTATATGGACTTTAGTAAAGCCTTTGACAAGGTCCCGCATGGCAGACTGGTGCAAAAGGTGAAGTCACACGGGATCAGAGGTGAGCTGGCAAGATGGATACAGAACTGGCTCAGTCATAGAAGACAGAGGGTAGCTGTGGAAGGGTGTTTTTCTGAATGGAGGGATGTGACTAGTGGTGTTCTGCAGGGATCAGTGCTGGGACCTTTGCTGTTTGTAGTATATAAATGATTTGGAGAAAAATGTAGCTGGTCTGATTAGTAAGTTTGCAGACGACACAAAGGTTGGTGGAGTTGCGGATAGTGATGAGGATTGTCAGAGGATACAGCAGGATATAGATTGGTTGGAGACTTGGGCAGAGAAATGGCAGATGGAGTTTAATCCGGACATATGTGAGGTAATGCATTTTGGAAGGTCTAATGCAGGTGGGAAGTATACAGTAAATGGCAGAACCCTTCGGAGTATTGACAGGCAGAGAGATCTGGGCGTACAGGTCCACAGGTCACTGAAAGTGGCAACGCAGGTGGATAAGATAGTCAAGAAGGCATACGGCATGCTTGCCTTCATCGGTCGGGGCATAGAGTATAAAAATTGGCAAGTCATGTTGAAGCTGTACAGAACCTTAGTTAGGCCACACTTAGAATATTGCATGCAATTCTGGTCGCCACACTACCAGAAGGACGTGGAGGCTTTGGAGAGGGTACAGAGGATGTTTACCAGGATGTTGCCTGGTCTGGAGGGCATTAGCTATGAGGAGAGGTTGGAAAAACTCGGATTGTTTTCAGTGGAACGACGGAGGTGGAGGGGCGACATGATAGAGATTTACAAAGTTATGAGCGGCATGGACAGAGTGGATAGTCAGAAGCTTTTTCCCAGGGTGGAAGAGTCAGTTACTAGGGGACATAGGTTTAAGGTGAGAGGGGCAAAGTTTAGAGGGGATGTGCAAGGCAAGGTTTTTACACAGAGGGTGGTGAGTGCCTGGAACTTGCTGCCGGGGGAGGTGGTGGAAGCAGGTACGATAGCGACTTTTAAGAGGCATGTTGACAAATACATGAATAGGATGGGAATAGAGGGATACGATCCCCGGAAGTGCAGAAGGTTTTAGTTTAGGCAGGCATCAAGATCGGCGCAGGCTTGGAGGGCCGAATGGTCTGTTCCTGTGCTGTACTGTTCTTTGTTCTAAACTGTCACTTAGAAAGGCACAGGTTAATCAAGGATGGTCAGCATGGATTTGTTCAGGGAAGATCTTGTCTGACTAACTTGATTGCATTTTTTGAAGAAATAACAAGGAAGATAGATGAGGGCAGTGCAGTTGACAAGGTGCCAGATGGCAGACTGGTTAAAAAATAAAATCCCATGGGATACAGAGAAATGCAGCAAGGTGGATACAAAATTGGCTCAATGGCGGGAAACAAAGGGTAATTGTTGATGGCTGTTTTAGCGACTGGAGGGCTGTTTCCAGTGGCGTTCCACAGAGCTCAGTACTGGGTCCCCTGTTTTTTGTGGTACATATTAACGATTTGGACGTAAATGTAGGGGGCAAGATCAAGAAGTTTGCGGATGACACAAAGATTGGCCGTGTGGTAGATAGCGAGGAGGATAGCTGTAGGCTGCAGCAAGATATTGATGGTCTGGTCAGATGGGCAGAAAAGTGGCAAATGGAATTCAACTTGGAGAAGTGTGAGGTGATGCATTTGGGGAGGTCAAACAAGGCAAAGGAATATCCCATTTGTGGGAGAAAACTGAGAGGTGTCGTGGAAGTGAGGGACCTTGGAGTGAATGTCCACAGATCTCAGAAGGTAGCAGGACAGGTCGATAAGGTGATTCAGAAGGCAAATTGAATCCTTTCCTTTATTAGCCGAGGTATAGAATATAAGAGCAGGGAGGTTATGCTGGAACTGTATAACTCATTGGTTAGGCCACAACTTGAGTACTGTGTGCAGTTCTGGTCACCTCATTACAGAAAGGATGTAATTGCACTAGAGAGGGTACAGCGGAGATTTACGAGGATGTTGCCAGGACTGGAAAAATGCAGCTATGAGGAAAGATTGGATAGGCTGGGGTTGTTCTCCTTGGACAGAGAAGGCTGAGGGGAGATCTGATTGAAATGTACAAAATTGTGAGGGGCCTGGATAGAGTGGAGGTGAAGGGTCTATTCACCTTAGCAGAGAGGTCAGTGACTGGGGGGCATAGATTTCAATTGTAATCTGCAGGGCTACGGACCAAATGCTGGAAGGTGGGATTAGAATAGGTGGATCGTTTATCGGCTGGCACAGACACGATGGGCCAAGTGGCCTCTTTCTGTGCCTTAAACTTTCTATGATTCGATACCTCACCACCACCTCTCTCTAGTCCTCCACTGTTGTTAAATTATCAGACTGATGATCTGACATCCAGTATTGGATAAGCAAAAGTGTCTTCCAATTCAATATTGGATTGAAATCATTGTCTTTAGTCCCTGCCGCAAACTCTGTTCCCTCGCCAGCAACTTCATTCCTCTCTCTCTGGCAACTGTCTGAAGCTGAACCAGTCTGTTCACAACATTGGTGTCATTGTTTTACCCTGATATGAGCTTCCAACCACATTTCTGTGACACTACTCAGACTATTTCCAGCTGCGTGACATTGTCCGACTTCGTCCCTGTCTCAGCTCATCAGCTGCAGAAACCCTCATTCATACCTTCATTACCTCTAGACTTGAATTTTCCAACACAGTCCGGCTGCTCTCCAACATTCGACCCTCTGTAAACTTGAGGTCATCTAAAAATCTGCTACTCATGTCCTTATTGCATCAAAGTCCTGATCACCCGTCACACCTCTGCTCGCTGACCGACATTGGCTCCAAGTCAAAGAATCATTTTAAAATCCAAAATTCAAATCCCTCCAGCACCTCGCCCCTCCCTATCTCTGTCACCTCCTCCAGGGCCTCGCCCCTCCCTATCTCTGTCACCTCCTCCAGGGCCTCGCCCCTCCCTATCTCTGTCACCTCCTCCAGGGCCTCGCCCCTCCCTATCTCTGTCACCTCCTCCAGGGCCTCGCCCCTCCATACCTCTGTAACCTCCTCCAGGGCCTCGCCCCTCCCTATCTCTGTCACCTCCTCCAGGGCCTCGCCCCTCCCTATCTCTGTAACCTCCTCCAGCACCTCGCCCCTCCCTACCTCTGTAACCTCCTCCAGGGCCTCGCCCCTCCCTATCTCTGTCAACTCCTCCAGAGCCTCGCCCCTCCCTATCTCTGTCACCTCCTCCAGGGCCTCGCCCCTCCCTATCTCTGTCACCTCCTCCAGGGCCTCGCCCCTCCATACCTCTGTAACCTCCTCCAGCACCTCGCCCCTCCCTACCTCTGTAACCTCCTCCAGGGCCTCGCCCCTCCCTATCTCTGTCCTCCTCCAGAGCCTCGCCCCTCCCTATCTCTGTCACCTCCTCCAGGGCCTCGCCCCTCCCTATCTCTGTCACCTCCTCCAGGGCCTCGCCCCTCCCTATCTCTGTAACCTCCTCCAGCAACTCGCCCCTCCCTACCTCTGTAACCTCCTCCAGGGCCTCGCCCCTCCCTATCTCTGTAACCTCCTCCAGGGCCTCGCCCCTCCCTATCTCTGTCACCTCCTCCAGAGCCTCGCCCCTCCCTATCTCTGTCACCTCCTCCAGGGCCTCGCCCCTCCATACCTCTGTAACCTCCTCCAGCACCTCGCCCCTCCCTACCACTGTAACCTCCTCCAGGGCCTCGCCCCTCCCTATCTCTGTCACCTCCTCCAGGGCCTCGCCCCTCCCTATCTCTGTAACCTCCTCCAGAGCCTCGCCCCTCCCTATCTCTGTAACCTCCTCCAGAGCCTCACCCCTCCCTATCTCTGTAACCTCCTCCAGAGCCTTGCCCCTCCCTATCTCTGTAACTTCCTCCAGGGCCTCACCCCTCCCTATCTCTGTAACCTCCTCCAGAGCCTCGCCCCTCCCTATCTCTGTAACCTCCTCCAGAGCCTCGCCCCTCCCTATCTCTGTAACTTCCTCGAGGGCCCCTCCCCTCCCTATCTCTGTAACCGCCTCCAGAGCCTCGCCCCTCCCTATCTCTGTAACCTCCTCCAGGGCCTCGCCCCTCCCTATCTCTGTAACCTCCTCCAAAGCCTCGCCCCTCCCTATCTCTGTAACCTCCTCCAGAGCCTCGCCCCTCCCTATCTCTGTAACCTCCTCCAAAGCCTCGCCCCTCCCTATCTCTGTAACCTCCTCCAGAGCCTCGCCCCTCCCTATCTCTGTAACCTCCTCCAAAGCCTCGCCCCTCCCTATCTCTGTAACCTCCTCCAGAGTCTCGCCCCTCCCTATCTCTGTAACTTCCTCGAGGGCCTCTCCCCTCCCTATCTCTGTAACCTCCTCCAGAGCCTCGCCCCTCCCTATCTCTGTAACCTCCTCCAGGGCCTCGCCCCTCCCTATCTCTGTAACCTCCTCCAAAGCCTCGCCCCTCCCTATCTCTGTAACCTCCTCCAGAGCCTCGCCCCTCCCTATCTCTGTAACCTCCTCCAAAGCCTCGCCCCTCCCTATCTCTGTAACCTCCTCCAGAGCCTCGCCCCTCCCTATCTCTGCAACCTCCTCCAGAGCCTCGCCCCTCCCTATCTCTGTAACCTCCTCCAAAGCCTCGCCCCTCCCTATCTCTGTAACCTCCTCCAGAGCCTCGCCCCTCCCTATCTCTGTAACCCCCCAGGGCCTCGCCCCTCCCTATCTCTGGAACCTCCTCCAGGTTCTCGCCCCTCCCTATCTCTGTAACATCCCCCAGGGCCTCGCCCCTCCCTATCTCTGTAACTTCCTCCAGGGCCTCACCCCTCCCTATCTCTGTAACCTCCTCCAGAGCCTCGCCCCTCCCTATCTCTGTAACCTCCTCCAGAGCCTCGCCCCTCCCTATCTCTGTAACTTCCTCGAGGGCCCCTCCCCTCCCTATCTCTGTAACCGCCTCCAGAGCCTCGCCCCTCCCTATCTCTGTAACCTCCTCCAGAGCCTCGCCCCTCCCTATCTCTGTAACCTCCTCCAGGGCCTCGCCCCTCCCTATCTCTGTAACCTCCTCCAAAGCCTCGCCCCTCCCTATCTCTGTAACCTCCTCCAGAGCCTCGCCCCTCCCTATCTCTGTAACCTCCTCCAAAGCCTCGCCCCTCCCTATCTCTGTAACCTCCTCCAGAGCCTCGCCCCTCCCTATCTCTGTAACCTCCTCCAAAGCCTCGCCCCTCCCTATCTCTGTAACCTCCTCCAGAGTCTCGCCCCTCCCTATCTCTGTAACTTCCTCGAGGGCCTCTCCCCTCCCTATCTCTGTAACCTCCTCCAGAGCCTCGCCCCTCCCTATCTCTGTAACCTCCTCCAGGGCCTCGCCCCTCCCTATCTCTGTAACCTCCTCCAAAGCCTCGCCCCTCCCTATCTCTGTAACCTCCTCCAGAGCCTCGCCCCTCCCTATCTCTGTAACCTCCTCCAAAGCCTCGCCCCTCCCTATCTCTGTAACCTCCTCCAGAGCCTCGCCCCTCCCTATCTCTGCAACCTCCTCCAGAGCCTCGCCCCTCCCTATCTCTGTAACCTCCTCCAAAGCCTCGCCCCTCCCTATCTCTGTATCCTCCTCCAGAGCCTCGCCCCTCCCTATCTCTGTAACCCCCCAGGGCCTCGCCCCTCCCTATCTCTGGAACCTCCTCCAGGTTCTCGCCCCTCCCTATCTCTGTAACATCCCCCAGGGCCTCGCCCCTCCCTATCTCTGTAACTTCCCCCAGGGCCTCACCCCTCCCTATCTCTGTAACCTCCTCCAGAGCCTCACCCCTCCCTATCTCTGTACCTTCCCCCAGGGCCTCGCCCCTCCCTATCTCTGTAACCTCCTCCAGAGCCTCGCCCCTCCCTATCTCTGTAACCTCCTCCAGAGCCTCACCTCTCCCTATCTCTGTAACTTCCCCCAGGGCCTCGCCCCTCCCTATCTCTGTAACCTCCTCCAGGGCCTCTCCCCTCCCTATCTCTGTAACCTCCTCCATGGCCTCGCCCCTCCCTATCTCTGGAACCTCCTCCACAGCCTCGCCCCTCCCTATCTCTGTAACTTCCACCAGGGCCTCACCCCTCCCTATCTCTGTAACCTCATCCAGGGCCTCGCCCCTCCCTATCTCTAACCTCCTCCAGGGCCTCGCCCCTCCCTATGTCTGTAACTTCCCCCAGGGCCTCGCCCCTCCCTATCTCTGTAACTTCCCCCAGGGCCTCGCCCCTCCCTATCTCTGTAACCTCCTCCAGGGCCTCGCTCCTCCCTATCTCTGTAACTTCCCCCAGGGCCTCGCCCCTCCCTATCTCTGTACACCTCCTCCAGGGCCTCGCCCCTCCCTATCTCTGTAACTTCCCCCAGGGCCTCGCCCCTCCCTATCTCTGCATCCTCCTCCAGGGCCTCGCCCCTCCCTATCTCCACATCCTTCTCCAGCCCCTCTCCCCTCCCTATCTCTGCAACCTCTTCCAGGGCCTCGCCCCCACCTATCTCTCTAACCTCCTCCAGG
Source organism: Heterodontus francisci (assembly GCF_036365525.1). Taxonomy (NCBI): domain Eukaryota; kingdom Metazoa; phylum Chordata; class Chondrichthyes; order Heterodontiformes; family Heterodontidae; genus Heterodontus; species Heterodontus francisci. Next base: position 2,641,421 of record NC_090376.1, on the reverse strand, counting down.
GCCTCGCCCCTCCCTCTCTCCCTAACCTCCTCCAGGGCCTCGCACCTCCCTATCTCTGTAACCTCCTCCAGCTCCTCAACCCTCTGAGGTCTCTGCACTCCTCCAATTCTGTCCTCTTGCACATCCCTGATTTTAATCGTTCCACCATTGGTGGCCTTGCCTTTAGCTGCCTGGGCCCTAAACTCTGGAATTCCCTCCCTAAACCTCTCCACCTCCCTCTCCTCCTTTAAGACGTTTCTTAAAACCCACCTCTGACCAAACTTTTAACCACATGTGCCATTATTCCCTTTTGTGGCCTTGTGCCAAATTTTGCTTTAAAAACTCCAGTGAAGCACTATGGGATGTTTTATTACATTAAAGGCGCTATGTAAATGCATGTTGTTGGTCATTTTTATGCATTGAAACAGAGAGAAAGTTTTGATGTGGTGGATTTGCAAAAAGGCTGATTTCTCTCTCTGTCACTCTCTGTTTTACAGGAGAGTTTGTGTGGAAAGGTTTCATTCATCACTCCGACTTCATCAATAAAACCTGGCCCCAACTGCCGGAACACATTGATGCAGCGTTCCGTATCCATCACAAAAATTCCATGGCATATCACGACAGAAATGTTCTTCTTCAAGGTAGGCTCATCGGTGACAGTATCCATGGTTACCAGCTTCAAGCAAACCGACAGCTTTCAGTCAGTATCCCGGGTAGTGGGAAAAGCCTGGGAGCTGCTCACTGGTGCACAGAGACACCGAGCAAAGCCAGAGATACCAGAGGCTGATTGCACTGGGATAGGATTTCAAACTCCCATTCTCTGCTTAATGGACTCCTCTGGCAAAGAAATTGTCAGCTCCCAGACCCAATAGATCATGGGACATAGAGGAGGCAGACATGAAGAGTGGGATATTGATAAAGCCGATGATCGGTATGCTTTATCTTATCAAAACAACATTCAAAGGTTTGTGTAGACACACCCCCAGCTGTCTCTGCTTTAAAATCACTCATTCAACTCTCGTTGATTCTCAGGGAAATCAGGTCTGGCAGTATTATGGCACTGCACCGGAAGGCGTGTTCCTGATCTGTGATCAATTCCCAGGAATTCCAGATAATCTGGGGGCGGCGGTGGAGTGTCCAGAGGGAGATTGCATGCACGACTCTGTGCTCTTTTCAAAGGTAAGACTATTTCATGACGTGGGAGGTTTAGACTCTGCTTCAGATATATTCAGGTGGAGGGCAGTGCCCATTCTAGACCAGAGCTACAATGTGCAGAAGACTGGAGGTTGCATCATCATTCCCTGCTGTATTACTTAATATCAGGTTGAGATTGTCTGTTTGGTTTATCACTCCTGGACAGCAGTGGAAAGTGAGGCAGGATTCTCACTCCTGATCCAATCACCCTGCATTAAAGATATCCATATAAAGCCTCAGCTTAGCAGGTAAATCAAACTTCAGTTTGTGAACTAAATCTCAGCGCTCCCTCAGTACTGACCTCTGACAGTGCAGCACTCCCTCAGTACTGACCCTCGACAGTGCAGCGCTACCTCAGTACTGACCCTCTGACAGTGCAGCACTCCCTCAGTACTGACCCTCGACAGTGCAGCGCTACCCTCAGTACTGACCCTCTGACAGTGCAGCACTCCCTCAGTACTGACCTTGTGACAGTGCAGCACTCCCTCAGTACTGACCCTCAGAAAGTGCAGCACTCCCTCAGTACTGACCTTGTGACAGTGCAGCACTCCCTCAGTACTGACCCTCTGACAGTGCAGCACTCCCTCAGTACTGACCCTCTGACAGTGCAGCTCTCCCTCAGTACTGACCCTCTGACAGTGCAGCACTCCCTCAGTACTGACCCTCTGACAGTGCAGCACTCCCTCAGTACTGACCCTCTGACAGTGCAGCGCTCCTCAGTACTGACCCTCTGACAGTGCAGCGCTCCATCAGTACTGGCCTCCGACAGTGCAGCGCTACCTCAGTACTGACCCTCAGAAAGTGCAGCACTCCTCAGTACTGACCTTGTGACAGTGCAGCACTCCCTCAGTACTGACCCTCTGACAGTGCAGCACTCCCTCAGTACTGACCCTCTGACAGTGCAGCACTCCCTCAGTACTGACCTTTTGACATTGCAGCTCTCTCTCAGTACTAACCCTCTGACAGTGCAGCACTCCCTCAGTACTGACCTTGTGACAGTGCAGCACTCCCTCAGTACTGACCTTGTGACAGTGCAGCACTCCCTCAGTACGACCCTCTGACAGTGCAGCACTCCCTCAGTACGGACCCTCCGACAGTGCAGCACTCCCTCAGTACTGACCTTTTGACATTGCAGCTCTCTCTCAGTACTAACCCTCTGACAGTGCAGCACTCCCTCAGTACTGACCTTCTGACTGTGTAGCACTCCCTCAGTACTGTACTGCAGTATCAGGGTGGATCTTGTGCTTGTATGTGCAGTGGGTCTTATGCCCCTGACCCTCTGACTCAGTGAATGGAGAATGTTTACTCCCTGAACCCAGCTCCCAGTTGCCCATTCTAGTTGTTTCCATTCATTTTATGACTTGGTGCAACCACATTCTGAAAACCTCAAGCCCGCTGGATTTCAAGCCTTTAGGACAAGAACGGGTGAACAGAGCAAATGAATAACTCTGTTCCTGTGTGCAGGTGAAACCGTGTACGGGCTGGATCTCAGCACCACACAGTGAAAGAAAAATCATGGCCATGGGTACATAACTGCACGTCAGCCCTGAGGTGGGCTGGAGAGATATTACTGCTTCGAGGGGACATACTTCACTCGTTTCAATCCCAGCAATGGAATCGTTCATGCAGGTTACCCCAAGGATGCTCGCGACTATTTCATGCGCTGTGAAGGACGAGGTGAGGAGGTTTGTATTGCTCCTGCTCCAGAGACACTGATACATTGGCCTGAATATTAGCTCCGAGAAGGGGAGGGACTGGCTGGCAAGGGGGTGCGGCGAGGTGGGGCTTGGTGGGGGGGTTGGGAGGGGGGTTGGGAGGGAGAGGTGGGGCTTGGTGGGGGGGTTGGGAGGGGGATGGGGGGTTGGTTGGGGGGAGGGGGTGCTGGGTGGGGTGGTTGGAGGGGGAGGGGGGTGTGGTGGGGCAGGTGGGACTTGGTGGGGGAGTTGGGAGGGGGATGGGGGGTTGGTTGGGGGGAGGGGGTGCTGGGTGGGGTGGTTGGGAGGGGGAGGGTGGGGTGGGGTGGGGGTGGGGCAGGTGGGACTTGGTGGGGGGTTGGGAGGGGAAGGGGGGTTGGTTGGGGGGAGGGGGTGCTGGGTGGGGTGGTTGGGGGGGAGGTGGGGCTTGGTGGGGGGTTGGGAGGCGGGGTTTGGGAGGGGAGGTGGGGCTTGGTGGGGAGTTGGGAGGGGGGAGGGAGAGGTGGGACTTGGTGGGGGGGGTTGGGAGGGGGAGGGGGGAGTGGGAGGGGGGGTTGGGAGGGGGAGGTGGGGCTGTGGTGGGGGGTTGGGAGGGGGAGGGGGGAGTGGGAGGGGGGGTTGGGAGGGGGAGGTGGGGCTTGGGGGGGAGTTGGGAGGGGGGAGGGAGAAGTGGGACTTGGTGGGGGGGTTGGGAGGGGAGGGGGGAGTGGGAGGGGGGGTTGGGAGGGGGAGGTGGGCTTGGTGGGGGGGTTGGAGGGGGAGGGGGGAGTGGGAGGGGGGGTTGGGAGGGGGAGGTGGGGCTTGGTGGGGGGGTTGGGAGGGGGGGAGTAGGAGGGTGGGTTGGGAGGGGGAGGTGGGGGCTTGTGGGGGGGTTGGGAGGGGGAGGGGGGAGTAGGAGGGGGGGTTGGGAGGGGGAGGTGGGGCTTGGTGGGGGGGGTTGGGAGGGGGAGGGGGGATCTGATTGTGACATGCAGTTTGTGAGCTGGGAAACTGCATCCAGCAGTAAGTGGAAAATTTTTGCCTCTTTTTAACTCTGGGTTTCCCGAGGTCTGGAACACTGGGCTGGTGAGAGTTAAACTTAAAATGCAGGTTAACTCTGAGGCACTCAGACTCTTTATAACATTTCAATTGCAAACACATCGATTGCTGGAGGGAGGAAGGGGGAAGGGAGAGGAAGGGGGAAGGGAGTCTTTACTTAGCCTCAGTGCCTCTAGTCATTACGGGTAGAAATACAAATTGATTTTCACTCTTGGTCACTGCCCGGTGCCTCCTGTGGACACAGGGTAGGAGCAGGCTGGGCAGACCATGATGGTCCCCACAGAAGAATAGCTGGAAAACATTCATTGTGCTCAGCAAGAGCTGATCCCCGCCTGGGAGCTGATCCCCCTCAGGGAGATGATCCCCCTCTGGGAGCTGATCCCCCTCAGGGAGATGATCCCCCTCTGGGAGCTGATCCGCCTCTGGGAGCTGATCCACCTCAGGGAGTTGATCCCCCCTCTGGGAGTTGATCCCCCCTCTGGGAGCTGATCCCCCTCAGGGAGATGATCCCCCTCTGGGAGCTGATCCCCCTCAGGGAGATGATCCCCCTCAGGGAGTTGATCCCCCCTCTGGGAGTTGATCCCCCCTCTGGGAGCTGATCCCCCTCAGGGAGATGATCCCCCTCTGGGAGCTGATCCCCCTCAGGGAGATGATCCGCCTCTGGGAGCTGATCCCCCTCAGGGAGATGATCCCCCCTCAGGGAGCTGATCCCCCTCAGGGAGATGATCCCCCCTCTGGGAGCTGATCCCCCTCAGGGAGATGATCCCCCCTCTGGGAGCTGATTCCCGCATGGAGTTGATTCCTGCAGGGAGCTCATCCCCTCAGTTGTCAGTGAGATTGTCACTAATCAGACTGATTCATTTGAATTTTTTCAGGAAGTAACAAGGAAGGTAGATGAGGGGAGTGCAGTTGACGCGGTCTACATGGTTTTTAGCAAGGCTTTTGACAAGGTCCCACATGGCAGACTGGTTAAAAGAATAAAATCCATGGGATCCAGGGAAATGCAGCAAGGTGGATAGAAAATTGACTCAGTGACAGGAAACAAAGGGTAATTGTTGACAGGTGTTTTAGCGACTACTAGTGTATCTTTTTTTAAAATTAGTGTAATTGAGATTGTAGGGTATTGTTTGGAGTAGAACAAGGCCCCTAGTGTAATTAGTATTTTTTAAAGGGAGTAATTAAGTAATCTAAGAGTAAGTGATGACAGGAGAGCTCAGCCCTGTGATACGCTCCTCCTGCGCTATGTGGGAAATCAGGGATGCTTCCAGTGTCCCTGACAACCATGTGTGCAGGAAGTGTATCCAACTGCAGCTACTGACTACCCGCATTACGGAGCTGGAACTGCGGGTGGATTCACTGTGGAGCATCTGCGATGCTGAGGACGTCGTGGATAGCACGTTTAGTGAGGTGGTGACACTGCAGGTAATGGCTGCACAGGCAGAAAAGGGATGGGTGACCACCAGACGGAGTAGTAGCCGCAGGCAGGTAGTACAGGAGTCCCCTGTCGTCGACCCCGCTCAAACAGATATATCACTTTGGATACTGTTGGGGGGGATGACCTCCCAGGGGAAAGCAGCAACAACCAAGTTCATGGCACCAAGGATGACTCTGCTGCACAGCAGGGAAGGATAAGGAGTGGAAGAGCTATAGTGATAGGGGATTCTATCGTAAGGGGTGCAGACAGGCATTTCTGTGGCTGCAAACATGACTCCAGGTTGGTATGTTGCCTCCCTGGTGCTCGGGTCAAGGATGTCACGGAGTGGCTGCAGGACATTCTGAAGTGGGAGGGAGAGCAGTCAGAGGTTGTGGTACACATTGGTACCAATGACATAGGTAGAAAAAGGGATGAGGTCCTGCAACAAGAATTTAGGGAGCTAGGGAGCAGATTAAAAAGCAGGACCTCAAAGGTTGTAATCTCTGGATTACTCCCTGTGCCACGTGCTAGTGAGTTTAGAAATAGGAGGATAGAGCAGATGAATGCATGGCTGAGGAGATGGTGCAGGAGAGAGGGCTTTAGTTTCCTGGATCATTGGGTCTGTTTCTGGCGAAGGTGGGACCTGTACAAGTTGGACGGGTTGCACCTGAACTGGAACGGGACCAACATCCTTGCTGAGAGGTTTCCTAGTGCTGTTGGGGGGGTTTAAACTAATTTGGCAGGGGGATGGGATACAGAGTGGAGGTACAGTAGGGGGTGATGCACAGTCAGATATAGGAACAGAGGAAGATAGGAACAGGAGTAGGCCATTCAGCCCCTCGAGCCTGTCCCACAAATATAGAAGAGAAACTGAGTCAGTCTGGAAGGCAGAGCAAATATAGACCTGTTAAGGCACAAGCGAATAATGCAAGGCTGGATTGCATCTATTTTATTGCAATGAGTCTTACTAGTAAGGCAGATGAATTGAGGGCATTGATTAGCACATGGGAATATGATATTGTTGCTATCACAGAGACATGTTTGAGTGAAGGGCAGGACTGGCAGCTCAATATTCCAGGGTATAGAATCTTCAGGTGCGACAGGGGAGGGGGTAAAAGAGGAGGTGACATTGCACTGTTGATCAAGGAGTCAATTACTGCAGTAAGGAGGGATGACATCTTAGAAGGTTCCTCAAATGAGGCCATATGGGGAGAACTTAAAAACAAAAAGGGGGCAATGACTTGGCTGGGAGTTTACTACAGACCTCCAAACAGTCAGAGAGAGATAGAGGAGCAGATATGTAGGCAAATCTCAGAGAGGTGTAAAAATAATATGGTAATAATAGTCGAGGATTTCAACTTCCCTCATATCAACTGGGATAGTCTTAGTGTAAAGGGCTTAAAGGGGGCAGAATTCTTAAAATGCATACAGGAGAGCTTTTTGAGCCAGTACATAGAAAGTCCTACAAGAGAAGGGGCGGTACTGGACCTAATCCTAGGGAATGAAGCTGGACAAGTGGTAGAAGTGTCAGTGGGGGAGTATTTCAGGGATAGTGACCATAACTCTGTAAGATTTAAGGTAGTTATGGAAAAGGACAAAGATGGACCGGAAATAAAGGTACTGAATTGGGGGAAGGCCGATTTCAATATGATAAAACAGGATCTGGACAAAGTGGACTGGGAACAGCTACTTGTAGGAAAGTCTACATCAGACCAGTGGGAGTCATTCAAAGAGGAAATAGTAAGTGTTCAGAGCCAACATGTACCCATTAAGGTGAAGGGTAGGACCAACAAGTCCAGGGAACCCTGGATGTCAAGGGAGATAGAGGATTCAGAGTACTGAAAACAGCGAAGGGACTAGAGGAGTATAGAAAATGTAGGGGGGTACTGAAAAAAGTGATTGGGAGAGCTAAGAGGGGACATGGAAAAACACTGGCGGGCAAGATAAAGGAAAATCCTAAGGCGCTTTATAAGTATATTAAGGGCAAGAGGATAACCAGGGAAAGAGGAGGGCCCATTAGGGACCAAAGTGGCAATCTGTGTGTGGAGCCCGAGGACATAGGTGAGGCTTTAAATGATTACTTTTCATCGGTGTTCACTATGGAGAAGGACGATGCAGGTGTAGAGATCAGGGAGGGGGATTGTGATATACTTGAACATATTAGCATTGAAAGGGAGGAAATATTAGCTGTTTTAGCGGGCTTAAAAGTGGATAAATCCCCAGGCCCAGATGAGATGTATCCCAGGCTGTTATGTGAGGCAAGGGAGGAGATTGCAGGGGCTCTGGCATAAATGTTCAAATCCTCTCTGGCCACAGGAGAGGTACCAGAGGACTGGAGGACAGCGAATGTGGTGTCATTATTCAAGAAGGGCAGTAGGGATAAACCAGGTAATTACAGGCCAGTGAGTCTAACATCAGTGGTAGGGAAAATATTGGAAAACATTCTGAGGGACAGGATTAATCTCCACTTGGAGAGGCAGGGATTAATCAGGGATAGTCAACATGGCTTTGTCAGGGGACGGTCATGTCTAACAGACTTGATTGAACTTTTCGAGGCAGTGACAAGATGTGTAGATGAGGGTAAAGCAGTTGATGTAGTCGACATGGATTTCAGTCAGGGTTTTGATAAGGTCCCGTATGGGAGATTGCTTAAGAAGGTAAGAGCCCATGGGATCCAGGGCAATTTGGCAAACTGGATCCAAAATTGGCTCAGTGGCAGGAGGCAGAGGGTGATGGTCGAGGGTTGTATTTGTGAGCGGAAGCCTGTGACCAGTGGTGTACCACAGGAATCGGTACTGGGACCCTTGCTGTTTGTAGTGTACATTAATGATTTAGACATGAATATAGAAGGTATGATCAGTAAGTTTGCAGATGACACGAAAATTGGTGGCGTCGTAGATAGTGAGGAGGAAAACCTTAGATGACAGGACGATATAGATGGACTGGTAAGATGGGCAGAACTATTGCAAATGGAATTTAATCCTGAGAAGTGTGTAGTGATGCATTTGGGGAGATCTAACAAGGCAAGGGAATATACAATGGATGGTAGGACCCTTGGAAGTACAGAAGGTCAGAGGGACCTTGGTGTACTGTCCAGAGATCACTGAAAGCAGCAGCACAGGTAGATAAGGTGGTTAGGAAGGCACATGGGATACTTGCCTTTATTAGTCGAGGCATAGAATATAAGAGCAGGGAGGTTATGATGGAGCTGTATAAAACGCTAGTTAGGCCACAGCTGGAGTATTGTGTACAGTTCTGGGCACCGCACTGTAGGAAGGATGTGATTGCACTGGAGAGGGTGCAGAGGAGATTCACCAAGATGTTGCCTGGGCTGGAGCATTTCAGCTATGAAAAGAGACTGAAAAGGCTAGTGTTTTTTTGCTTAGAGGAGAGAAGGCTGAGGGGGGACATGACTGAGGTGTACAAAATTATGAGGGGCTTTGATAGGTTAGATAGGAAGAAACTTTTTCCCTTAGTTGAGGGGGTCAAGAAGTGGGGGGGCATAGATTTAAGGAGGGGCAGGAGGTTTGGAGGGGATTTGAGGAAAAGATTTGTCACCCAGAGGATGGTTGGAATCTGGAACACACTGCCTGAAGGGGTGGTTTCGGCAGGAATCCTCACAACATTTAAGAAGTATTTAGATGAGCACTTGAAATGCCACAGCATACAAGACTACGGGCCAAAGTGCTGGAAAATGGGATTAGAATAGGTAGGTGCTTGATGGTTGGCACGGACACGATGGGCCGAAGGGCCTGTTTCTGTGCTGTATAACTCTATAACTCTATGACTCTGTGACTGGAGGGCTGTTTCCAGTGGCGTACTGGGTTCCCTGCTTTGTGTGGTATATATTAACGATTTGGACGTAAATGTTGGGGGCATGATCAAAAGGTTTGCAGATGACACAAAGATTGGTCGTGTCATAGAAGGTGAGGAGGATAGCTGTCGGCTGCAGGAAGATATTGATGGTCTGGTCAGATGGGCAGAAAAGTGGCAAATGGAATTCAACCTGGAGAACCAGGGGGTATAAATTTAAGGTAAGAGGCAGGAGGTTTAGAGGGGATTTGAGGAAAAATGTTTCACCCAGAGTGTGTTTGGAATATGGAACACACTGCCTGAAGAGCTGGTAGAGGCAGGAACCCTCACAACATTTAAGAAGTATTTAGATGAGCACTTGAAACGCCATAGCATACAAGGCTACGGGCCAAGTGCTGGAAAATGGGATTAGAATAGTTAGTGCTTGATGGCTGGCACAGACACGATGGGCTGAAGGGCCTCTTTCTGTGCTGTATAACTCTATGACTCTAAGTGTGAGGTGATGCATTTGGGGAGATCAAACAAGGAAAAGGAATACAGAATAAATGGGAAAATACTGAGAGGAGTGTAGGAAGTGAGGGACCTTGGAGTGAATGTCTACAGATCCCTGAAGGTAGCAGGACAGGTTAAGAAGGCATATGGAATCCTTTCCTTTATTAGCCAAGGTGTAGAATATAAGAGCAGGGAGGTTATGCTGGAACTGTATAACTCATTGGTTAGGCCACAGCTCGAGTACTGTGTGCAGTTCTGGTCACCTCATTATTTCTTTTCTTTCTTTTGGGCCTCCTTATCTCGAGAGACAATGGATACGCGCCTGGAGGTGGTCAGTGGTTTGTGAAGCAGCGCCTGGAGTGGCTATAAAGGCCAATTCTGGAGTGACAGGCTCTTCCACAGGTGCTGCAGAGAAATTTGTTTGTTGGGGCTGTTGCACAGTTGGCTCTCCCCTTGCGCCTCTGTCTTTTTTCCTGCCAACTACTAAGTCTCTTCGACTCGCCACAATTTAGCCCTGTCTTTATGGCTGCCCGCCAGCTCTGGCGAATGCTGGCAACTGACTCCCACGACTTGTGATCAATGTCACACGATTTCATGTCGCGTTTGCAGACGTCTTTATAACGGAGACATGGACGGCCGGTGGGTCTGATACCAGTGGCGAGCTCGCTGTACAATGTGTCTTTGGGGATCCTGCCATCTTCCATGCGGCTCACATGGCCAAGCCATCTCAAGCGCCGCTGACTCAGTAGTGTGTATAAGCTGGGGATGTTGGCCGCTTCAAGGACTTCTGTGTTGGAGATATAGTCCTGCCACCTGATGCCAAGTATTCTCCGAAGGCAGCGAAGATGGAATGAATTGAGACGTCGCTCTTGGCTGGCATACGTTGTCCAGGCCTCGCTGCCGTAGAGCAAGGTACTGAGGACACAGGCTTGATACACTCGGACTTTTGTGTTCCGTGTCAGTGCGCCATTTTCCCACACTCTCTTGGCCAGTCTGAACATAGCAGTGGAAGCCTTACCCATGCGCTTGTTGATTTCTGCATCTAGAGACAGGTTACTGGTGATAGTTGAGCCTAGGTAGGTGAACTCTTGAACCACTTCCAGAGCGTGGTCGCCAATATTGATGGATGGAGCATTTCTGACATCCTGCCCCATGATGTTCGTTTTCTTGAGGCTGATGGTTAGGCCAAATTCATTGCAGGCAGACGCAAACCTGTCGATGAGACTCTGCAGGCATTCTTCAGTGTGAGATGTTAAAGCAGCATCGTCAGCAAAGAGGAGTTCTCTGATGAGGACTTTCCGTACTTTGGACTTCGCTCTTAGACGGGCAAGGTTGAACAACCTGCCCCCTGATCTTGTGTGGAGGAAAATTCCTTCTTCAGAGGATTTGAACGCATGTGAAAGCAGCAGGGAGAAGAAAATCCCAAAAAGTGTGGGTGCGAGAACACAGCCCTGTTTCACACCACTCAGGATAGGAAAGGGCTCTGATGAGGAGCCACCATGTTGAATTGTGCCTTTCATAGTGTCATGGAATGAGGTGATGATACTTAGTAGCTTTGGTGGACATCCGATCTTTTCTAGTAGTCTGAAGAGACCACGTCTGCTGACGAGGTCAAAGGCTTTGGTGAGATCAATGAAAGCAATGTAGAGGGGCATCTGTTGTTCACGGCATTTCTCCTGTATCTGACGAAGGGAGAACAGCATGTCAATAGTCGATCTCTCTGCACGAAAACCACACTGTGCCTCAGGGTAGACAGCTTCTGGAGCCTGTTCAGAGCGACTCGAGCAAAGACTTTCCCCACTATGCTGAGCAGGGAGATTCCACGGTAGTTGTTGCAGTCACCGCGGTCACCTTTGTTTTTATAGAGGGTGATGATGTTGGCATCGCGCATGTCCTGGGGTACTGCTCCCTCGTCCCAGCACAGGCATAGCAGTTCATGTAGTGCTGAGAGTATAGCAGGCTTGGCACTCTTGATTATTTCAGGGGTAATGCTGTCCTTCCCAGGGGCTTTTCCGCTGGCTAGGGAATCAATGGCATCACTGAGTTCCGATTTGGTTGGCTGTATGTCCAGCTCATCCATGACTGGTAGAGGCTGGGCTGCATTGAGGGCAGTCTCAGTGACAGCATTCTCCCTGGAGTACAGTTCTAGGTAGTGCTCAACCCAGCGGTCCATCTGTTTGCGTTGGTCAGTGATTATGTCCCCCGATTTAGATTTGAGGGGGGTGATCTTCTTGATGGTTGGCCCAAGAGCTCTCTTCATGCCATCATACATTCCTCTGATGTTTCCGGTGTCTGAGGCCAGCTGAATATGACTGCATAGGTGTTGCCAGTAGTCGTTTGCGCAACGCCTAGCTGTTCTTTGTGCAGTACTTCTGGCTGCTTTAAGTGCTGCGGATGTTAAATCGCTGGGGGCTTTCTTGTAGTTCAAAAGTGCAATGCGCTTAGTGGCTATGACAGGTTCCAGCTCTTCATTATGAGATTGAAACCAGTCTGCATTTCTCTTCGCACTTTTGCCGTAGGTGGTCAAAGCTGACTCATAGATGGCATCTCTGATGTGGGCCCACTTGGTCTCAGCATCCCCTGTGGGAGTGTTTTGAAGGGCTGTTACAAGTGAATTTAGAAATTTTTGTAACAGCTGTGGGTGAGAAATTCTGCTCGTGTTGATGCGCGGGTGGCCCTTCTGCTTGGAATGATGCAACTTCTTTGGTCTGAGTCTAACCTTGCTGCACACCAGGGAGTGGTCGGTGTCGCAGTCCGCACTGTGGAAGCTGCGTGTGATTTGAACACTGTTTAAGGCGGCTCGCCTTGTGACAATGAGGTCTAGCTGGTGCCAACGACGTGATCTTGGGTGCCTCCATGAAACCTGGTGACAGGGTTTAGTGTGAAAGAACGAGTTGGTGATGCAGAGGTTATGATAGGTACACAACTCAAGCAGTCTCTGCCCGTTCTCATTCATCCTTCCAACGCCATAGCGCCCAAGGCAGGAGGGCCATGAGTCATGGTCGGCCCCAACCCTGGCATTAAAGTCCCCCAGCAGGAATAGGTGTTCGGTGTTGGGGATGCTGCTAATGATGTTATGGAGTTGTTCATAGAACTGGTCTTTAGCTTCAGGTGCGGAACAGAGTGTTGGAGCATAGATGCTGAGTAGGTGTACTGGACCAGAGGTGGTGAGCAGTCGGATGGACAGTATGCGTTCCGAGCCATTTGAGGGAGGCTCTATCATGCTGAGCAAGGAGTTTCTGATGGCGAAGCCCACTCCATGCTGTCTTGGTTCTTCAGGATCCCTGCCCTGCCAGAAGAAGGTGTACCTCATTATAGAAAGGATATAATTGCACTAGAGAGGGTACAGAGGAGATTTACGAGGGTGTTGTTGGGACTGGAAAAATGCAGCTATAAGGAAAGATTGGATAGGCTGGGGTTGTTCTCCTTGGAACAGAGAAGGCTGAGGGGAAATCTGATTGAAATGTACAAAATTGTGAGGGGCCTGGATAGAGTGGCGGTGAAGGGTTTATTCACCTTAGCAGAGAGGTCAGTGGCGAGGGGGCATAGATTTAAAGTGATTGTTAGAAAAATTAGAGGGGAGATGAGGAAAAACCTTTTCACCCAGAGGGTGGTGATGGTCTGGAATTCACTGCCTGAATGGTAATTGAGGCAGAAACCCTCAACTCATTCAAAAGAAATCTGAATATGTACCTCAAGTGCCGTAATCTGCAGGGCTACGGACCAAATACTGGAAGGTGGGATTAGAATAGGTGGATAGTTTTTCGGACAGCACAGACACGATGGGCCAAGTGGCCTCTTTCTGTGCCTTAAACTTTCTATGATTCACGTTATGGGATCTTTCTATTAAACAGGACATGGGAAAAGGAACAAAACATCAGCTGATTCCATCCACAACCGTTGCAATAACCGATCATTCGATGAATTCAATGAAGATGAGCTGGGAAGGATCTATGCATTCCGAGGTGAGTTCCACACTCGGGTTGTCAGGGGCCTGTGTCAATGTGGCTTCGAAAGCAGTAAATGGGGAATGATGGCAAAACGACCTGTATCTGTAACATCACTTTAAGGGCAAAGGTCATGAACTACAACTTCTGCCTCAGTAAGAAAATTCCCCAACCTGTGTCACACTGAGCTCTATAGCTCCGTCACTGGCCTCATCTCACTCAAATCATGAGGAAACTCATTGTCCCTCAGCTAAGGAGGAAAAATTGCAAATGCTTCCTGCTCCTGTTTTTAGTGATTCCTGCAGGAAAGTACATGTAAGTACACATCCAGTGAAGAAAGGAAAAGACATAGCTGTGATGCCCCTCACAGTCGACTATCCTTGCTGCAACATCCTCTTTAGATTCATGCCTGAAGAATGAGGAGAGACAGCAGGTGACAGGGAACCTGTTTCCAGCAGCAGGGAGTGAGCATTTTCAGCAACAATGCTGGAGAGATGAGGGTCAGACTGAGATGTCCAGGTGTCTGTCACCCGAGTGAGTGGAGAGGCATCTCACAAGTGCTGGGCTCGGTGTGATCAGTAGTCCTTTTCTGCTGAGTATCTCATCAACATTCTCTCCTGGCTGCTTCTGAATTAAACTTATGCTTTATGTGACTTTCCAGACAGCTGGTACTTTCGCCTGGACTCAAAACGAGATGGCTGGCATGCCTGGCCAACAAATTCCACCTGGCCATCCCTGTATGGAAAAATAGATGGAGTTTTCAGCTGGAATAAGAAGATGTACTTTATCCAGGTAAGTATCGGGATCTAGTCTGGCCACACTTTCAGAGATTTCCCTATAGCTGACATCAGCAGTCGACAGTCCCCCAGTGTGCGCCTACTTCCGACAGTCCCCCAGTGTGTGTCTATTACTGAGACATCCTGTGTGTGTCTCTATTTCTGACAGTTCTGCCTGGGAGGGTGGTAGAGGCAGGTTGCCTCACATCCTTTAAAAAGTACCTGGATGAGCACTTGGCACGTCATAACTTTCAAGGCTATGGGCCAAGTGCGGGCAAATGGGATTAGGTAGACAGGTCAGGTGTCTTTAATGCATCGGTGCAGACTCGATGGGCCGAAGGGCCTCTTCTGCACTGTATTATTCTGTGATTCTGAGTTCCTCAGTGTGCGTATCTTTTTATGACATTTCCTGTGTTTGTGTGTCTATTTCTGACTGTTCCTCAGTGTGTCTATCTTTTTCTGACATTTCCTGTGTTTGTGTGTCTATTTCTGACTGTACCACAGAGTTTGTGTCTATTTCTGACAGTTGCTCAGTGTGTGGTTATTACTGACAGTTCCTGTGTGTGTGTCTATTACTGACAGTTCCTGTGTGTGTGTCGATATCTGACTGTTCCTCTGTGTGTGTGTGTGTCTATTTCTGACAGTTCCTGTGTGTGTGTGTCGATATCTGACTGTTCCTCTGTGTGTGTGTGTGTCTATTTCTGACAGTTCCAGTGTGTGTGTGTCTATATCTGACTGTTCCACAGAGTTTGAGTCTATTTCTGACAGTTGCTCAGTGTGTGCTTATTACTGATGACAGTTCCTGTGTGTGTGTGGTTATTACTGACAGTTCCTCAGTGTGTGTGTCTATTTCTGACTGTTCCTCAGTGTGTGTGTCTATTTCTGACATTTGCTGTGTGTGTGTCTGTTTCTGACTGTAGCTCAGTGTGTGGTTATTACTGACAGTTCCTGTGTGTGTCTCTATTTCTGACAGTTCTTGTGTGTGTGTCTATTATTGACTGTTCCTCAATGTTTGTCTCTATTACTGACTGTTCCTCAGTGTGTGTCTCTATTACTGACTGTTCCTCAGTGTGTGTCTATTTCTGACCTATGTGTATGCGTGTTTCTGTTTCGCACTGTGCACAGTGAGGATGGATTGCTGATTTTCTGGGCATAGGTAGATGAGGGAATCCTGGAAAAATACTATGAAAATGGTTTGAAACTAATCCGAAATACAGTCGATTAAATGCCTTTCTTTTACTTTCAGGGATCACAGCTACTCATATACAAAGCTGAGGCACATTACACATTGATTGACGGATATCCAAAACCTGTCACAGAAGAGCTGGGAATCCCCAATACAGGCATTGATGCAACATTTATCTGCCCAGGAACTTCTCTTCTCTACGTGATCAGCGGTAAGACAAAAGTACATGTTGCAATGACCTTTGTGCAATATTTTCAACCTGTTCTGTTAGTTTTCACAGAATGGGACATTGTCAATGATCACGTAGAAAGCTCAGTTTAGAATTCAGAAGGAAGAATTTTTCAGGAGCTAGTTAAGGAAGTAACTAAGTGAGTAACTCACCTCCTGGCTCCCCAAAGCCAGATGTGGTGGATGCCAAATGCTTTGGCCACCAGATTAATTGCTACATGAATGTTACTTGACCTTTGGAATGATTAATGCAGGACTCTTAAAGGATATGTTGCATAATAATAGAGTGTGAATCTCAAAACACCATTACTGATTTCTTTCAATGTATCAATTGCTGTAAAGCTTACAAAATATATTCAGTTCATAAGGAAAAGAAAGGCACAAGTCAGGAGTGTGATGGAATACTCTCCACTTGCCTGGATGGCTGCAGCTCCAACACTCAAGAAGCTTGACACCATCCAGGACAAAGCAGCCCGCTTGATTGGCACCCCATCCACAAACATTCACTCCCTCCACCACAGACGCACAGTGGCAGCAGTGTGTACCATCTACAAGATGCACTGCAGCAACGCACCAAGGCTCCTTAGACAGCACCTTCCAAACCCGCGACCTCTACCAACTAGAAGGACAAGGGCAGCAAATACATGGGAACACCACCACCTGCAAGTTCCCCTCCAAGTCACACACCATCCTGACTTGGAACTATATCGCCGTTCCTTCACTGACACTGGGTCCAAATCCTGGAACTCCCTTCCTAACAGCACTGTGGGTGTACATACCCCACATGGGCTGCAGGGGATCAAGAAGGCAGCTCACCATCACCTTCTCAAGGGCAATTAGGGATGGGCAATAAATGCTGGTCTTGCCAGTGATCCCCACATAACATGAATGAATAAAACAACAGATGGATAGGAGGTAACCAGCTGACATAAATTTGTTTAATTTTCAGAAGTCATTTATTAAATCTCCAAAAGGTTATGGCAAATTAGTTCAGCTAGACTGAAACTTGGATCAGCAACTGGAGGTGTCAAAGTGCCTCAGTGGGCAGCCTTTGAGTCAGAAGGTCGTGGGTCTAGTCCCACTTAAGAGAATTAGATTCATAGAATGGTTAGAGCGCAGAAAGAGGCCATTCAGCCCATCGTGTCTGTGCAGGCTCTCTACAAAAATGCAGCTAGTCCCACTTGCCTCTCTTTTCCCCTCAACTTCAGAGAATTATACAATTGCCTTTTGAAAGCCACAATTGATGGTCAGTACTGAGGGAGTACTGCACTGTCGAAGGATCAGTACTGAGGGAGTGCTGCACTGTTGGAGGGTCAGTACTGAGGGAGGGATACACGTCAGAGGGTCAGTACTGAGGGAGTGCTGCACTATCGGAGGGTCAGTACTGAGGGAGTGCTGCACTGTCGGAGGGTCAGTACTGAGGGAGTGCTGCACTGTCGAGGGTCAGCACTGAGGGAGTGCTGCACTGTCAGAGGGTCAGTACTGAGGGAGTGATACATGTCAGAGGGTCAGTACTGAGGGAGTGCTGCACTGTCGGAGGGTCAGTACTGAGGGAGTGCTGCACTGTCGGAGGGTCAGTACTGAGGGAGTGCTGCACTGTCGAGGGTCAGCACTGAGGGAGCGCTGCACTGTCAGAGGGTGAGTACTGAGGGAGCGCTGCACTGTCAGAGGGTCAGTACTGAGGGAGTGCTGCACTGTCGGAGGGTCAGTACTGAGGGACTGCTGCACTGTCGGAGGGTCAGTACTGAGGGAGTGCTGCACTGTCGGAGGGTCATTACTGAGGGAGTGCTGTACTGCCGGAGGGTCAGTACTGAGGGAGTGCTGTACTGTCGGAGGGTCAGTACTGAGGAAGTGCTGCACTGTCGGAGGGTCAGTACTGAGGGAGTGCTGCACTGTCGGAGGGTCAGTACTGAGGGAGTGCTGCACTGTCGGAGGGTCAGTACTGAGGGAGTGCTGCACTGTCGGAGAGTCAGTTCTGAGGGAGTGCTGCACTTTCAGAGGGTCAGTATTGAGGGAGAGCTGCACTGTCGGAGGGTCAGTACTGAGGGAGTGCTGTACTGTCGGAGGGTCAGTACTGAGGAAGTGCTGCACTGTCGGAGGGTCAGTACTGAGGGAGTGCTGCACTGTCGGAGGGTCAGTACTGAGGGAGTGCTGCACTGTCAGAGGGTCAGTACTGAGATTTACTAACATTCTCAAAGGGGCAAAAACAGTAAAAGATCATGGAGTGGAACAAAAGAAACTAAATAACAAATTGAAGTTAAAATGAAATGTCACATGGTGTCCTCTAGTCATGGAAGGCGTCCAGTGAAAGATGGCGGATGCGTCTCGTTGCTACCCATGGTCCTTCATGGTAAATTAACCCATTAGCAACAGAGGAAGAGAGACACAAAGTTGGTGCATTTATTGACTGTTCACCAATAAGGGCGGAATCCTGTCTTCAGTTTTTCACACAGAGAATAGTGGGTATCTGGAATGAGCTGTCAGAGGAGGTGGTGGAGGCAGGAACAGTAGCAACATTTAAGAGGCATCTGGACAGGTACTTGAATGAGCAAGGTATAGAGGGATATGCAGGCAGGTGGGATTAGTGTGGATAAGCATCATGGTCGGCCTGGACGCGGTGGGCTGAAGGGCCTGTTTCTATGCTGTACGACTCTATGACTCTATTTGGGTGTTGGATAGTGTCTGTGTGGAGTGGGTCACCTGTGTGGAGTGTTGTGCACTCATGACACAATCCTCTCTGTTTAGTGCTGGAGAGGGGGAGGTGACAATCTGCCCCATAATATCCACTCAGTGTGTAGCCACTATAGATACGGCCAATCACATCCTGAGATACATCACATGGCCAGTTGGTGGTCTGTACGCACAGAGATGGTTAAGTACTGCTTGTGGGATCTTGCTGTGCTCAAATTGACTGCTGTGTTTCCTACATTACAATAGCATCTAAACTTCAAAAAGTTCTTTATTTGCTGTAAAGCACTTTGAGATGTCCTGAGGTTGTGAAGATCACTGTAGAAATGTAACTTTTTTTCTTTCGAACCTCTCTTACCCTCTGATCTTGTAGGTAACCAAGTGCAGAGTGTGAATCTGGAACAGACTCCCAGGACTCTAGGTAATGGGTTCCGTATTGACCATCCCCATGTCGATGGGGCAATGTGCAACACCAAAGACATCTACCTGTTTGTCGGGGCTAATTACTACAAATATGATTCACTCAATCAGCTTGCTGCATGGACAAATACCCCGAATCCACAGAGCATCAGAGAGCATTTCATGTCCTGTGCACAGAGAGGGGATTGATTTGGTCTGAGAGCACACGGGAGGCTTTCCATGGTATGAAATGATCTACCTTTACCTGAGCATCGAATGGGAAAGGTTCTGCTGGTCCCAAATCAATATCCTCACACCTGATCAAAGCACATATGTCCTGAAACTCAGCTATGACCAGTGCAGTTCTCAAGATGTAAATCTTTTCTGTTGACATCATTGTATAAAATAAACACCAGCGACTCTCCAGATTCCAAGTGCTTGCTGACCCGTCACTCTCTAATAAACCAGCTGTTATTCCATTGGTTATTGTCTCTCTCTGATTTTCCACCACACTCTGCTCCTTCCTTGGCTCATGGTCTGAACATACACAGGTCACTCTCTGAATTCATCCACTTTGTAGAAAGGACAGGCAAAAAGCAAAAGGAAGTGGTGTTGCACTGATGATGAGCAATGGGATCAATACATTAGTAAGGGAGGATCTCAGATCGGAAGAATAAAATGTGGAATCTGTTTGGGTAGAGTTCAGAAACAGCAAGGGGCAGCAAACATTGGTAGAATGAAGGGTCACTGGCCTGAAACATTATCTCTGCTTCTCTTTCCACAGATGCTGCTAGACCTATTGAGTATTTCCAGCATCTGCAGTATTTTGCTTTTATTGAAACATTGGTAGGAGTTGTTTATAGGCCACCAAACAGTAGTGGTAGTGTGGTGCATGGTATTAATCAGGAGATTAGAGAAGCAAGTAGCGTGGGTAATACAGTAATCATGAGGAACTTCAATCTGCAAATAGACTGGGTAAACATAATGAGCACTAATGCTGTGGAGGACGAGTTTCTGGAGTGTGTTCGGGTGGTTTTTCCAGAGCAGTATGTTGAGGAACAGACTAGAGAACAGGCTATTTTAGATCTAGTATTATGTAACAAGAAAGGGCTAATTAATAATCTTGTTGTAAAAGAACCTTTAGGGCTGAGTGACCATAATATGACAGAATTTTACATTATGTTTGAAAATGAGGTATTTCAATCTGAAGCCAGGGTGTTAAATTTGAACAAAGGAAATTATGAAGGTATGAGGGGCAAATTGGCTGAAGTGGATTGGGAAAATACAGTATGACAGTACATAGACAATGGATAGTCTTTAAAGAAATATTACATAGTTTACAGCAACTATACATTCCTTCAAGGCACAAAAACCCCAAAATAAAGGCAACAAAGGAAGTTAAGGATTGTATAAGATTAAAAGAAAAGGTCTATAAAGTTGCCAGAAATAGTAGTAAACCTGAGGATTGGAAGGATTTTAGAATACAGCAAAGGAGGATGAAGAAACTGATAAAGAAAGGGAGAATAGAATATGAACGTAAGCTGGCAAAAAATATAAAAATGGACTGTAAAAGCAGCTGTAGGTACATGAAAAGTAAACGTTTGGCTAAGACAAATGTGCGTCCATTACAGGCAGAGTTAGGAGAATTTATAATGGGGAATTAAGAAATGGCAGAGAAGCTAAATGATTACTTTGTGTCTGTCTTCACCGAGGAAGATACAAGAAATGTCCCAGAATTACAGATCCGAGGGATCGGGGGAATGAGGGATTGAAGGAAATTGGTATCAGTAAGAAATATTGCTGAAAATAGAGACATGTCAAAGCTTTTCGTCTTGCACTCATCAGGACAATCCGCAAGAATAACCAATGTAAGGTAAAACAACAACTTATACTGCATTAAAAGAGAGTGCTGATTGGATGGCAAGTGAACTCTGAATGGTAGAGGCGTTGCCATGGAGAATGCACCAGTTTACGGTGACTGACAGTTAACTGCCAAGCTTTGTTTGAAACGTGTCTTTGATGGAATGATACCTAACCTCCTACCTCTTGCTTATTTCCGATATGTAGACAATACATTTGCTATATTTGAATCTGCCGCTGGGTGCAATAATTTCCTTGCACGTTTGGGCTTCATCCTGTACTCAAATTCACCTTTGAAATGGAGCAGTCAAATGAGCTTCCTTTCCTTGACAGACTAGTTGAGAAATCTGCCAAGGGGTTCTCTAACACGGTTCATCACAAACCTACCTTCACCGGTCAATACACACGTTGGGATTCTTACAGTTCCACATGCTAGAAGACTGGCCTTATCGGCAGCTCGTAAATAGGGCCCGAGCCATTTCCTCACCATGTAAGTTTGATGCTGAAACAGGGTGAATCAAAGACATCCTGCGTGACAATGGCTACCCTGATCAGATCATTTCTCGCTGTATATCGCACAAAATTATGAACGGACCTAAGGCCGTCTTTCTCGGCCCTGAAAAGTGTCCAGACTATGTCAAAGTACCCTGGAAGGGTAATGTATCCCAAAAATTTGAGCAACAGGTAAAGCTAGCTGTTTCACGCTGCTACTATGCAGTAGCAACACGTGTGGTGTTCGCCACTAACAGGATGCTGCAGTGAAGCCCAAAAGATGTTCTGCCTATCACACAAATGAATAATGTGATAGATGAATTTCAATGCCAGTGTGATGCTAGGTACACAGGCCATACGTCCCAAAGACTGGCAGATCATATCAAACAACATGTCCCTCCTGTTCACAACGGGCAAGGTACAGGCCGTATCCAACCAGCCCGTGCTTGCAAAACTCAAAACACAGTGTTCAACATTAGATGTGATTCCGCGATTGGACAACTTTTGCTAAATAATCTTCAGTGTGCTAAGAATTACGCTGACAACCAATTTAAGATTGTCAGTCGGGTTCGCAGTGTGGCGCATTTGCACGTAGTGGAAGCTACATATATTAATACACAGGGCCCTGTTCTTTGCAGGCAGAAAGAATATGTATAAATATTGTGCCTGTTTCAGCCAAACAAAATAACTGACAGCCATTCGCTGGTTCATTCCTCAATCAGAGTCAAGCTGCCTGGTTTAGATTTCAAACATTTGGCAGTTAACTGGTGCATTCTCCATGGCAACACCTCTACCAATCAGAGTTCATTTGCCAACCAATCAGCACTCTCTTCTCATGCAGTATAAGTTGTTGTTTTCCTGTACATTGGTTATTCTTGCGGATTGTCCTGATGAGTGCAAGACAAAAAGCTTCAACATGTCTCCAATTTCAGCAATACTCATGTTCTGTACTACTAAATGACTATTAGTAAGAAGGTTGTATTGGAGAAATTAATGGGGCTGAAGGTTGATAAGTCCCCAGGACCTGATATTCTACATCCCAGAGTGTTGAAAGAGCTAGCTATGGAGATAGTGCATGCATTGGTGATCATCTTCCAAAATTCTATAGGTTCTGGAGCGGTTCCTGCAGATTGGAAGGTCGCAAATGTCACCCCACTATTTAAGAAGGTAGGGAGAGAGAAAACAAGGAATTACAGACCTGTTAGCCTTACATCAGTCATTGGGAAAATGCTAGAATCTATTCTAAAGGATGTGATAAATGGACACTTGGATAATAATGATCTGATTGGGCATAGTCAACATGGATTTATGAATGGGAAATCATGTTTGACGAACCTATTGGGAGTTTTTTGAGGATGTTACTAACAGAATTGATAAAGAGGAGTCGGTGGATGTGGTATACTTGGATTTTCAGAAGGCTTTTGATAAAGTCCCCCACGGGAGGTTGGTTAGTAAAATTAAAGCACATGGGATAGGAGGTAAGAAACTGGCATGGATTAAGGATTGGTTAACAGGCAGAAAACAGAGAGTAGGAATAAATGGGTCATTCTCGCGTTGGCAGGCTGTGACTGGTGAGGTACCGCAGGAATCAGTACTTGGGCTCAGCTGTTCACAATATATATCAATGATTTGCATGTGGAGACCAAATATAGTATTTCCAAGTTTGCGGATGACACAAATTTAGATGGGAATGTGTGTTGTGAGGAAGATGCAAAGCGGCTTCAAGGGGATTTGGACAGACTTAGTGAGTGGGGAAGAACGTGGCAGATGGAATATAATGTGGAAAAATGTGAGATAATCCACTTTGGTAGGAGGAACAAATGTGCAGAATATTTCTTAAATGGTAAGAGATTAGAAAGTGCAGATGGACAAAGGGATCTTTTTTTTTATTCATTCATGGGAAGTGGGCGACACTGGCCAGGCCAGCATTTATTGCCCTTGAGAAGCTGGTGGTGAGCTGCCTTCTTGAACCGCTGCAGTCCATTTGGGGTAGGTATACCCACAGTGCTGTTAGGAAGGGAGTTACAGGATTTTTTGACCCAGCAACAGTGAAGGAACGGTGATATAGTTCCAAGTCAGGATGGTGTGTGACTTGGTGGGGAACTTGCAGGTGGTGGTGTTCCCATGTATTTGCTGCCCATGTCCTTCTAGTTGGTAGAGGTCTCAGGTTTGGAAGGTGCTATCTAAGGAGCCTTGGTGCATTGCTGCAGTGCATCTTGTAGATGGTACACACTGCTGCCACTGTGCATCGGTGGTGGAGGGAGTGAATGTTTGTGGATGGGGTGCCAATCAAGCGGGCTGCTTTGTCCTGGATGGTGTCAAGCTTCTTGAGTGTTGTTAGAGCTGCACCCATCCAGGCAAGTGGAGAGTATTCCATCACACTCCTGACTTGTGCCTTGTAGATGGTGGACAGGCTTTGGGGAGTCAGGAGGTGAGTTACTCGCCTCAGGACTCCTAGCCTCTGACCTGCTCTTGTAGCCACGGTATTTATATGGCTACTCCAGTTCAGTTTCTGGTCAATGGTAACCCCTAGGATGTTGATAGTGGGGGATTCAGCGATGGTAATGCCATTGAATGTCAAGGGGAGATGGTTAGATTCTCTCTTGCTGGAGATGGTCATTGCCTGGCACTTGTGTGGCGCGAATGTTACTTGCCACTCATCAGCCCAAACCTGGATATTGTCCAGGTCTTGCTGCATTTCTACAAGGACTGTTTCAGTATCTGAGGAGTCACGAATGGTGCTGAACATTGTGCAAACATCAGCGAACATCCCCGCTTCTGACCTTATGATTGAAGGAAGGTCATTGATGAAGCAGCTGAAGATGGTTGGGCCGAGGACGCTATCCTGAGGAACTCCTGCAGTGATGTCCTGGAGCTCAGATGATTGACCTCCAACAACCACAACCATCTTCCTTTGCGCTAGGTACGACTCCAGCCAGCGGAAGGTTTTCCCCGATTCCCATTGACCTCAGTTTTGCTCGGGCTCCTTGATGCCATACTCGGTCAAATGCTGCCTTGATGTCAAGGGCAGTCACTCACCTCACCTCTTGAGTTCAGTCCTTTTGTCCATGTTTGAACCAAGGCTGTAATGAGGTCAGGAGCTGAGTGGCCCTGGCGGAACCCAAACTGAGTGTCACTGAGCAGGTTATTGCGAAGAAAGTGCTGCTTGATGGCACTTTTGATGACACCTTCCATCACTTTACTGATGATTGAGTAGGCTTATGGGACGATAATTAGCTGGGTTGGATTTGTCCTGCTTTTTGTGTACAGGACATACCTGGGCAATTTTCCACATTGCAGGGCAGATGCCAGTGTTGCAGCTGTACTGGAACAGCTTGGCTAGGGGTGCAGCAAGTTCTGGAGCACAGGTCTTCAGTACTATTGTCGGAATATTGTCAGGGCCCATAGCTTTTGCAGTATCCAGTGCCTTCAGTCGTTTCTTGATATCAAGTGGAGTGAATCGAATTGGCTGAGGTCTGGCATCTGTCATGCTGGGGACTTGAGGAGGAGACCGAGATGGATCATCAACTCAGCACTTCTGGCTGAAGATTCTTGCAAATGCTTCAGCCTTATCTTTCACACTGATGTTCTGCGCTCCCCCGTCGTTGAGGATGGGGATACTTGTGGAGCCACCTCCTCCAGTTAGTTGTTTAATTGTCCACCACCATTCATGGCTGGATGTGGCAGGACTGCAGAGCTTAGATCTGATCCGATGGTTATGGGATCGCTTAGCTCTGTCTGTCGCATGCTGCTTACGCAGTTTGGCACGCAGATAGTCCTGTGTTGTAGCTTCACCAGGTTGACACCTCATTTTGAGGTATGCCTGGTGCTGCTCCTGGCATGCCCTCCTGCACTCTTCATTGAACCAGGGTTGGTCTCCTGGCTTGATGGTACTGGTAGAGTGGGGGATATGCTGGGCCATGAGGTTACAGATTGTGGTTGAGTAGAATTCTGCTGCTGCTGATGGCCCACAGTACCTCATGGATGCCCAGTTTTGCATTGCTAGATCTGTTCGAAATCTATCCCATTATAACGGTGGTAGTGCCACACAATATGATGGACGGTATCCTCAACGTGAAGGCGGGACCTCGTCTCCACAAGGACTGTGCGGTGGTCTCTCCTACCAATACAGTCATGGACAGAAGCATCTGCAGCAGGCAGATTGGTGAGGACAAGGTCAAGTATGTTTTTCCCTCGTGTTGGTTCCCTCACCACCTGCCGCAGATCCAGTCCAGCAGATATGTCCTTTCGGACTCGGCCAGCTCGATCAGTAGTGGTGCTACCGAGCCACTCTTGGTGATGGACATTGAAGTCCCCCACCCAGAGTACATTTTGTGCCCTTGCCACCCTCAGTGCTTCTTCCAAGTGGTGTTCAACATGGTGGAGTACTGAGTCATCAGCTGAGGGAGGGCGGTAGACGGTAATCAGTAGGAGTTTACCTTGTCCATGTTTGACCTGATGCCATGAGACTTCATGGGGTCCGGAGTCAATGCTGAGGACTCGCAGGGCAACTCCCTCCCTACTGTATACCACTGTGCCACCACCTCTGCTGGGTCTGTCCTGCCGGTGGGACAGGACATACCCAGGGATAGTGATTGCAGTGTCTGGGACATTGTCTGTAAGGTATGATTCCGTGAGCATGACTATGTCAGGCTGTTGCTTGACTAGTCTGTGGGACAGCTCTCCCAACTTTGGCACAAGCCCCCAGATGTTAGTAAGGAGGACTTTGCAGGGTCGACAGGGCTGGGTTTGCCAGCTGTCGTTTCCGGTGCCTAGGCCGATGCCGGGTGGTCCATCTGGTTTCATTCCTGGGTGTCCTTGTCAATGTCACTGAAAACCAACATGCTGGTGCAGCAAACAATTAAGGCTAATGGTATGTTAAGCCTTTATCGCAAAAGGGTTTGAGTACAGCAGTAGTGAAGTCTTGCTTCAATTGTATAGAACCATGATTAGACTGCATCTGGAGTACTGGGTGCAGTTTTGGTCCCCTTACCTTAGGAAGGAAATTATTGCCATAGAGGGAGTGCAACGAAGGTTCACCAGACTTGTTCCCGGATTGGTGGGACTGTCCTATGAAGAGAGATTGGGGAAACTGGGTCTGTATTCTCTAGAGTTTCAAAGAATGAGAGGTAATCTCATTGAAACCTACAAAATACTTAAAAGGGATAGACAGGGTAGATGCAGCTAAGATGTTTCCCCTGGTTGGGGAGTCCAGAACCAGGGGACACAATTTCAAAATAAGGGGGAAGCCACTTAGGACAGAGATGAGGAGAAATTTCTTTATTCAGAGGGTTGTGAATCTTTGGAATTCTCTACCCCAGAGATCTGTGGAAGCTCAGTCATTGAGTATGTTTAAAGCAGAGATTGGCAGATTTCTAAATACAAATGACATAAGGGGATATGAGGATAGTGTGGGGAAAAGGCATTGAAGTGGATGATCAGCCATGATCATACTGAATGGTGGGGCAGGCTCGATGGGCTGAATGGCCTACTCCTGCTTCATCAAATGTTGGTGGTCGAATGTGTGAGGGTGCTGCTAATGTGGACTCCTGGCCCGTACAGATCAGAAGGGATCTGGATTAAATCCCTGTTTGCTGTTCACTGAACATCCACTGCTGTATTGCTAAAGTGGAAAGATAAACACAGTGTCCCTCCCGAAATGAACATGTTACAACCTCAGCTGAGACCAGTAACTTTAAAACCACCTCCCAGACCCATTAATAAGTTACACAAGGTTTCACATATTAAAACGTGTAAGGTAACTAAACTACAAATCAGCATCACGTTATTAGTAGGTAGCTAATTCACTAAAGGCATTTCCTGTTAAATTACTAACACATTCAAAAGCCCCACACCATATTAATATGTAGGTGTTCTCAGTGAAAAGGCATCCTTGCAGTTAAAAGTCCCAAACTCCTCCCAGTTGCAATGGGTTGGATCTCCCAGTGTCTTTATCAAAGCCAACGTCCTCTTCACTCACTTCGCCCAAGCACATTCAACTCGTCTTCCATTAATAAGGCAATCTCTGGTGACCTCATTGCTATTTTTCTCTTCCGCAAACCTCAAGCCTTCGAACTGAGTTCAAATAGCAGTTTTCCAGTATCGGTGATCTGAGAGCAACTGTTTCCCCAGAAACATTCAACTGACCTCTCCCTCTCTTTAGGCTGCCACTGACTGTTGGTCTTTGTTTCTTCTTTTCAGCCCTCAGACCAAGAAAAGCCTCTCGAATTGATTAAGATCAAAAGTCAATAGTCATTTACCTTTGACAATTCTGATAGACCATAAGTCTGACCATAGCAAAACCACCTGGGCCTTCCTTTGTTTGGTGTTAAAAATTGCAACTCGAATTTGCATCCTAGAGCCCCTGGCTCCCTGTTTACGATCTGAGAGCCTGGGAGAGCTAAAGCCATTGTCCTTTAGGTGTTACAACCTTGTACCCTGCTTTCAAAAGGGTCTTTGTTCTGCGTTCCTTGGTCTTTAGGGAGCCAACACCCTGGCTTGTCTCTGGGCAGATTTTGTGAAGTCACCTGTTTCCTCTGAATGTCCATTTTACAGTGCAGTGACAAACACAGTTTAAAAAAAATAAACAGACTACAATGACTAGTGTTCATAACAGCACAGAATTAACTGTACCCCTCCCAAAATGATTAGTAGAGTTTACCAGTGCCCCTCTCTGAATGATCATTGTTCCTCAGAGAGTTTCTATTGGCCTCAGTAGCAATGAATTGACTGAATTCGGAACAGACCAGCTCCTCCCTGAGGCAATGGATTCCTGTTATGTTCCAACTGGGAGAATCTACTCCCAGTGGCGGCACGGTGGCGCAGTGGTTAGCACTGCAGCCTCACAGCTCCAGGGACCCGGGTTCGATTCTGGGTACTGCCTGTGCGGAGTTTGCAAGTTCTCCCTGTGTCTGCGTGGGTTTCCTCCGGGTGCTCCGGTTTCCTCCCACATGCCAAAGACTTGCAGGTTGATAGGTTAATTGGCCATTATAAATTGCCCCTAGTATAGGTAGGTGGTAGGGAAATATATAGGGTCAGGTAGGGATGTGGTAGGAATATGGGATTAGTGTAGGATTAGTATAAATGGGTGGTTGATGGTCGGCACAGACTCGGTGGGCCGAAGGGCCTGTTTCAGTGCTGTATCTCTAAACTAAACTAAACTACTCAGGTTGCTCAGTAATTGATTCAATGATATTGCAGCTCCAGTATAGTATGTACACTGTTCATTAGACCATCTACAGCCACTGGCGCCTCCACAGCCTTTCTCTCCCCTTCTCTCACCCAGTCTCGCCTCCCCCCCCCCCCCCCCTCGCCCGGTCACGCCCCCTCTCCGTCTCCCCCTCGCCCGGTCTCGCACCCTCTCTGTCTCCCCCCTCTCCGTCTCCCCCTCGCCCGGTCTTGCCCCCTCTCCGTCTCCCCCTTGCCCGGTCTTGCCCCCTCTCCGTCTCCCCCTTGCCCGGTCTTGCCCCCTCTCCGTCTCCCCCTCGCCCGGTCTCGCCACCTCTCCGTCGCCCCCCTTCGTCTCCCCCTCGCCCGGTCTTGCCCCCTCTCCGTCTCCCCCTTGCCTGGCCTCGCCCACTCTCCGTCTCCCCCTCGCCCTCGCCCGGTCTTGCCCCGTCTCAGTCTCCCCCCCTCCCCGTCTTCCCCTCGCCCGGTCCCGCCCCCTCCCCGTCTCTCCCTCGCCCGGTCTCGCTCCCTCCCTGTCTCCCCCTCACCCGGTCTTGCCCCCTCTCTCTCTCTTCCCCTCTCCCCCTCGCTCTCTCTTCCCCCCCCACCTCTCACTCTTTCCCCCCCCCACAACTCTCTCTCTCTTTCCCCCCACCTCTCTCTCTCTCTTTCCCCCCCACGGCTCTCTCTCTCTTTTCCCCCCACCCCTCTCTCTCTCTCTTTTCCCCCCACCCCTCTCTCTCTCTCTTTTCCCCCCACCCCTCTCTCTCTCTCTTTGCCCCCACCCCTCTCTCTCTCTCTCTTTCCCCCCACCCCTCTCTCTCTCTGTCTCTCTTTCCCCCCACCCCTCTCTCTCTCTCTTTTCCCCCCACCCCTCTCTCTCTCTTCCCCCCCACCTCTCTCTCTCGCTCTTTCCCCCTCACCTCTCTCTCTCGCTCTTTCCCCCTCATCTCCCTCTCGCTCTCTTTCCCCCTCACCTCTCTCTCTCTCTCTCCCCCCACCTTTCTCTCTCTCTTTCCCCCCCACCTTTCTCTCTCTCTTTCCCCCACACCTCTCTCTCTCTCTTTTTCCCCCACCTCTCTCTCTCTCTTTTTCCCCCACACCTCTCTCTCTCTCTTTTTCCCCCACCTCTCTCTCTCTCTTTTTCCCCCACCTCTCTCTCTCTCTTTTTCCCCCACCTCTCTCTCTCTCTTTTTCCCCCACCTCTCTCTCTCTCTTTTTCCCCCACCTCTCTCTCTCTCTCTCTCTCTCTCTCTTCCCCCCCACCTCTCTCTCTCTCTCTCTTCCCCCCCACCTCTCTCTCTCTCTTCCCCCCCCCCCACCTCTCTCTCTCTCTTCCCCCCCCCCCACCTCTCTCTCTCTTCCCCCCCCCCCCACCTCTCTCTCTCTTCCCCCCCACCTCTCTCTCTCTTCCCCCCCACCTCTCTCTCTCTTCCCCCCCCCACCTCTCTCTCTGTCTCATCCCCCCCACCTCTCTCTCTCTCTCTTCCCCCCCACCTCTCTCTCTCTCTCTCTCTCTCTCTTCCCCCCCCCCACCTCTCTCTCTCTCTCTCTCTCTCTCTTCCCCCCCCCCACCTCTCTCTCTCTTCCCCCCCACCTCTCTCTCTCTCTTCCCCCCCCCACCTCTCTCTCTCTTCCCCCCCCCACCTCTCTCTCTCTTCCCCCCCCCCACCTCTCTCTCTCTTCCCCCCCCCACCTCTCTCTCTGTCTCTTTCCCCCCCACCTCTCTCCCTCTCTTTTCCCCCACCTCTCTCTCTCTCTTTTCCCCCACCTCTCTCTCTCTTTCCCACCCACCTCTCTCTCTCTCTCTCTTTCCCCCCCACCTCTCTCTCTCTCTCTTTCCCCCCCACCACCTCTCTCTCTCTCTCTCTTTCTTTTCCCCCCTATCTCTCTCTCTCTTTCTTTTCCCCCCTATCTCTCTCTCTCTCTCTTTCCCCCCCTATCTCTCTCTCTCTCTCTTTCCCCCCCATCTCTCTCTCTCTTCCCCCCCATCTCTCTCTCTCTTCCCCCCCATCTCTCTCTCTCTTCCCCCCATCTCTCTCTCTCTCTTTCCCCCCCATCTCTCTCTCTCTCTTTCCCCCCCATCTCTCTCTCTCTCTTCCCCCCATCTCTCTCTCTCTCTTTCCCCCCCATCTCTCTCTCTCTCTTTCCCCCCCATCTCTCTCTCTCTCTTTCCCCCCCATCTCTCTCTCTCTCTTTCCCCCCCATCTCTCTCTCTCTCTCTTTCCCCCCCATCTCTCTCTCTCTCTCTTTCCCCCCCATCTCTCTCTCTCTCTCTCTTTCCCCCCCATCTCTCTCTCTCTCTCTTTCCCCCCCATCTCTCTCTCTCTCTCTTTCCCCCCCATCTCTCTCTCTCTCTCTTTCCCCCCCATCTCTCTCTCTCTCTTTCCCCCCCATCTCTCTCTCTCTCTTTCCCCCCCATCTCTCTCTCTCTCTTTCCCCCCCATCTCGCTCTCTCTCTTTCCCCCCCATCTCGCTCTCTCTCTTTCCCCCCCATCTCTCTCTCTCTCTTTCCCCCCCATCTCTCTCTCTCTCTTTCCCCCCCATCTCTCTCTCTCTCTTTCCCCTCTCCCTCCCCATCCCTCTCGGTTTCTCCCTCTCTCTTCCA